>NW_021940488.1:2631105-2838172 GCF_001715985.3 Manacus vitellinus
TACATCCCTTGAGTATCGGTGGGTTTGGGCTTCCTTACGGTGGTCTCTTGTTTTGTTGTGCTGACCTGCGCTTTCCCTCCTTCTCCCTATCTTTTTTTTTAATGCAGAAACGAGAAGCAGAAGGAAGAAGAGGTTTGTGTCCAGCCCCCGCTACGTGGAGACCATGCTGGTAGCCGACCAGTCCATGGCCGAGTTCCACGGCAGCGGGCTGAAGCACTACCTCCTGACACTGCTCTCCGTGGCGGCCAAGCTGTACAAGCATCCCAGCATCCGCAACTCCATCAGCCTCGTGGTGGTGAAAATCATGGTCATTTACGAGGAGCGGAAGGGACCTGATATCTCTTCGAACGCGGCCCTGACTCTGAGAAACTTCTGCAGCTGGCAGAAGCAGCACAACCCGCCCAGCGACCGGCACGCGGAGCACTACGACACGGCAATCCTCTTCACCAGGCAGGTGAGGGACATGAAGGTCAAATCCATCCCCATGCCGTTTGCTCCCTACCCCTGGAGGCCCCCTCTGCCAGGAAACCCCCAAAAAAGTGTTCAGAGACAGTCTTGTGTCATCACAGCTTTGGTGAAGTAGACTAAAAATTAGATGAAGTGCTTTTTATTTTGTTAGTCTTTTGCTGTTTGCACCATCTCAGGTGAAACTCACAGTTTGTGCACTGTATTTCTGCCCCATATATTTTTAGCAGATTTAGGATGGAAATTATGCATTTTATTTCTACGTGTAACCCTTGTGTATGTTCCAAAGACAGATTTTTGCCATCATACCCATTGAAGTGCTGAATATTTATGCTCTTTCCATAAGTAAAGGCAAACTGCCAGGGCTGGATGGCTCTTGCCAAGGTTAAGTCTCTGATCTGATTAATAATGAAACTGCCTTTTTTTACAGGACCTGTGCGGTGCCAAGACATGTGATACTCTTGGGATGGCTGATGTGGGAACAGTTTGTGATCTAAACCGCAGTTGCTCTATCATAGAAGACGATGGTTTGCAGGCTGCCTTTACAACAGCCCACGAACTAGGTACTTGAAGCTTTGAAAGGCAATTTCATGTGATTAATTGAAGCCAGCTTGATGCCGTAAAGCAACTGCCCAGCCTGCACCGCGGGCTCACCGAGTGCAGTCAGGAGGAGGCAAAGCTTTGCCTTGCAGCAGGGTTGAACTGGGGAAAGTGAATCCACTCTGCACAGCATTGTCTGCAAGAGCTGTGTGTTTGACTGACTGCAGGAAAAAAACGGGGAGAGAAGATACAGTGCCATCTGCTTAAAATCTGGCAGCACTCAGATTCGGGTTATTACTTAAAGACCAGGCTATGAGCAGCACTAGAGTAATATTTAAAATACTACTGGTAATGCATAGGACAGACTTCCTAAAATCACAGACTTTCCTTTTTTTTTTAAGGCCACGTGTTTAACATGCCTCATGACGATGCAAAGCAGTGTGCTGGCATTAATGGAATAAGCCGGGATTTCCACATGATGGCATCTATGCTTTCCAATCTGGATCGCAGCCAGCCGTGGTCTCCGTGTAGTGCCTACATGATTACAACATTTTTGGATAATGGTCATGGTAAGATTATTAAGCTTTCCATTCATGTGGCATTTAAGCTCTTGTGCTTTACTGCTCTGCTTTTTTTTCTTTCTTTTTCCTTTTTTTTAACAGAGTGCTTTCTGCTTCAGCATAGAGTTAACCTTTTGCATGCTGCCAGTGAATTTAGAAGACCCTTAGTTTTACAGAAATGGTGGCACAAATGGGCTCAAAGGCTTCTGTCACAAAGCAAATGCAGTTCCCTCTTGAAACTGAATTCACTCACAGCATCATCTGCCTTTTTTTTTTCCCCCTTTTTTTTCCTTTTCAGGTGAGTGTTTGTTAGACAAGCCCCACAAACCAATCCAGCTCCCTTCTGACTTGCCTGGCACGTTGTACGATGCCAACAGGCAGTGCCAGTTTACATTTGGAGATGAGTCCAAGCACTGCCCCGACGCAGCCAGTACGTGTACGACGCTGTGGTGTACTGGCACTTCTGGAGGACTGCTTGTGTGCCAAACCAAACACTTCCCTTGGGCAGACGGCACCAGTTGCGGGGAAGGGAAGTGGTGCATGAATGGCAAGTGTGTGAATAAAACTGAGAAGAAGCATTATGATGTAAGTATTGAGAAAGAAATCAGAATGTATCTTGGGTTGCAGAGTCGCATGGAAAGTGCTGCGGTGGGGGGAATCAGTTAAAAGGGGTTGAATCAATGGAGGCAGACAGCTAATAAAACAAACTTGGAGCGTCTAATGAGTAGTTTGGGTAAAAATGAGCATGATTGTGGCTTTTGTGGTTTGGTTTTGTCTTGCTCTTACTGTATTAACTTTTGTTCCCCTTCTGCTTGTCATTCCAGACGCCAGTGCATGGGAGCTGGGGGTCCTGGGGGGCGTGGGGAGAGTGCTCCCGGACCTGTGGTGGTGGAGTGCAGTACTCCTTCAGGGAGTGTGACAACCCCATCCCGAGGAACGGCGGGAAGTACTGTGAAGGGAAGCGCGTGCAATACAGATCATGTAACATCGAGGACTGCCCGGACAACGATGGTAATCTTGTCCCCATTTCTGAGGCAGAGCATTGGTGTCTTGTGGAGGAAGAGCATGGACAGGGATGATCTAATGTCCACCTGTCTTTTCTCTGCCTGCAGGCAAAACGTTTAGGGAGGAACAATGTGAAAAGCACAATGAGTTTTCCAAGTCTCCCTTTGGAAGTGGACCTGCAGTGGAGTGGACACCCAAGTTTGCTGGTGTCTCTCCGAAGGACAGATGCAAGTTGGTTTGCCGAGCAAAAGGAACAGGATACTTCTTTGTTTTACAGCCAAAGGTATTTTAAAACCATACTTCTTCTGTCTAATATGAATAGGATTTTTATTTTCTCTCTTTATGTCAAGGGTCAAGCAGTGCAGAAATCTGAAATTATGTCTTTCTTATATTGAAGTTGGATTATTCCTCTTCCTACAGATACAACTTAATCAGTACAAGCATACTTTAACTATTCTGGCAGAGTACTTCCAGTTATTTCACACGTACTGCCTCTTCTATCCACTCCACCATGGTTTCCTTTCCTCTCCTTCCACCAATTTGATTACATGAAGATATGTTCAGAAAACTGGGGGGGATCTTTGCCAAAACACTGGTGCTTTCTCATACTGGTTACTAATATGCTGACAGCTTAAAATAAACATGAGGAAAAGTGTTCATCTTGCATAGCTACTTGAACTCACTGTCATCAGATGTTGAGAGCCAGTAACTACCAGGGCGATGACACACATGTTTTTTGTAGACCAGTACTTCTAGAAATAGAGGATATGTTGGACAACATTAAAAGCAATGTTGACACTGTACTTTGAGAACATGACTGCCTTCTGGTGACATCAGAAAACAACGTTCTTTCTCTACATGAAATCAGTAAAACAGTTTTGTACGAGGGGGTATTAAAGAAAACTGAAATTTTTTGTTCTTTCCTCTCACCATGACATCATTTTTGCAAGTGAGATGAAGTAGCACTACATACCTCCGACCATGGGCTGCTTTGGTTTTAATTTCCAAAGCCCTGAAAATACAGGTGCTGCAGGTCTACCACCTGTCCATACTGTGCATTTGATATGTGTCCGTGTTACGCAGTTCCAGAGCAATGTGCATCTTCTAATCAGAGGTCCTGCTGTTTGTGTCTTGCAAAGGTTGTGGACGGCACCCCATGTAGCCCCGATTCCACGTCCGTGTGTGTGCAGGGGCAGTGTGTAAAGGCTGGCTGTGACCGTGTGATAGGGTCCAACAAGAAGTTTGACAAATGCGGTATTTGTGGTGGCAACGGATCCACTTGCAAGAAAGTGTCCGGCACACTTGTAAGAGCAAAGTGAGTATATGATTGCTGCTGTTACTTTGTTCTGGTGATTGTTTTGTGAGTGTAAACTCTGGCTTTCCAAGTCAGTGAGATGTTGCCCAAGTTTGTCATTGGAACTGAGATTTGATATGTCAGAACGATCTGACTGAGGATAACTTACAGTGGGATGCAGCAAAAGAAAGCCCTTACGTGTGGGCGTATCTCTGCAAATGTGGGATGTGACTTGGGGAATCCCTTACTCCATTAATTAGGTTGGCAGCTCATGTCCTAAATGCTTTAACTAAAAACAAAGTTTAGCCTTGTGCTGGGAAACTTCTTCCCTTTCCCAGGGAAGAGCGGAGGAGTCAGTCTTTCTCTTTTCTCTTGGGCAGACCCGGCTACCACGATGTCGTCACCATTCCGGCTGGGGCAACCAACATCGAGGTGAAGCAGCGGAACCACAGGGGCGCGAGGCACGATGGCAGCTTCCTCGCTATCAAAGCTGCAGATGGCACCTACGTCCTCAACGGTGACTACACCTTGTCCACGCTGGAGCAGGACATCACCTACAAGGGCAGCGTGCTGAGGTACAGCGGCTCCTCGGCCGCCCTGGAGAGGATCCGCAGTTTCAGCCCCCTGAAGGAGCCTTTGACCATCCAGGTCCTCACGGTGGGGGACCTGCCACAGCCCAAGATCAAGTTCACCTATTTCGTGAAGAAGCCCACGCAGCCTGGGTCGGAGAAGGCACCCGGTAGGAAGAAAGAGTCCTTCAACGCCATCAGGGAGATCATCTCGTCCGAGTGGGTCATCGAGGAGTGGGGCGAGTGCTCCAAATCGTGTGGCTCGGGCTGGCAGCGGCGGGCAGTGGAGTGCCGGGACCCGCAGGGCCGGCCGGCCTCCGACTGCGCCCGGGAGCTGAAGCCCAGCAACCTCCGTCCCTGTGCCGACGTGCCCTGCCCGCAGTGGCAGCTGGGGGACTGGTCACCCTGCTCTAAGACATGTGGGAAAGGTTTCAAGAAGAGATTGTTGAAATGCATTTCTTACGACGGCAGCGTGCTGCTGCAAGAGAGCTGTGAACCTTCCAAGAAACCGAAACACCTAATAGACTTCTGCAACGCTACAGACTGCAGTTAAAATAGGACAAGTTGGGAAAGCTAAAAGTCTTTTTTTTTTTTTTTTTTTTTTAACTTCAGAACAATGCACTGAAAAAAAAAAAAAGAGGGCTAGAGGCAGCACATCTGTTTTTGCATAAAAAATTCATAGTAAGGATCCACTGAGGTGTGGGACAGTGCAAATAGCTTTTGTTGGCTTTGCATCCTAAAAATACCCTGCCAACTGAAAATTTGATGGGATAGCAGACCCATGTCACTCACTCGACTTCAGCAGATAAGGCCCAAAGGCATCATAATGGCCTTTTTTAAAGTCTGTTACAAATTAAACAAAACAGGAGCAGTAAGACACGTTTTAAGCAAACATTTTGGGGTTTAGTTATTTCTTCCTTCTTTTGGATTTATATTGTGGTACTGATCAAGTTCCCAGGTGTAGGAAAGCAGGGAAAGGGGAGTGAAAAAGATAGCTTAAAATAATTGGTCAGAGCTTACCTACCTCACAAAGGGCAAAAAAACAGGATTGGAAAAGGAGCTTTAACTATGTCATTCATGGCTGCTATTGTTTTAGAGAATAGTTTTATATAAGAATAAAGCCATATTCTCTACGTGTAAAGAGTAAGAAATATCAAGAATAGTCGGACAACTTCACAAATAACTAAATTTTTTGGGTTTTTTAAGTGCCTTTATGTCATCCCAATGTGCCTGTCCATTTCTCTCATCCACTCCAGTGCCATTGTGGTGACATATGTAATCCAGAGGCTAGAAAAAGTGGAAATCTTAATGGAACATATATTATCTCTGGTTGCTCTTTGTGCCTTCTGCATACCTTCCACTGGCTTTTCTGATTCCAGCTTGGTCCTACCTTCCTGTCAAACAGACTGATGGAGTTTGTGAGCATTTGAGTGAAGCTTTGACATTCAAATCTTTTGCCTTGCCCCAGCCAATGGATATTGTTTGCATTTGGGTTAAAAAAAAAGAAGAATCCCACTGTGAATGGGAACCTCCTATGTGGCCTCTGATGGGTTGTAGTGCTCAATCACTGATAAGGTGGGAAGGCAAAGCTGAAGGATAGCAGGTCCATCCACAGCTGCATTCACATGATTGAAGTTTGTGCCAGTTCATAGACAATGAGAGAATATGGCTTTCCATATGTATATAGTAAAATATATTACTATAGATTTTATATACTTTATAAGTATTTTATATTTCTTTCCCTTCTGGGAAAGGTTATAAATTGTAATAAATGCATATAATGAGCATATTTATTTTTATACTTCTTGTCTAATGTGATCTTCTAAGTTATCACTTTTTTAAAAGGACATATAACAAGGATAGAGTATTTATACAGTATAATATGTTACTAGAGGTAATAAAAGAACCCTATAAATTTTGGAAATGGAGCGTCTTTATTTCACTGGACTAAAACTAGTCCATCAAGCAGAAGGAGCTTGGAATCTAAGGAAATGTTATGCAAAAGGCTACTAATTAACTGTGTTAGTGAAGAGGTTTGGAAAACTCTACCTGTAACACCATACATCACATTAAAAGAGGTAATTTTGTATTTTATTACTTAACCACTAATTCATCTATTAAAAATCACAGTGCAACTGGACTGATGCTACTGGTTGTAATAACTGCTTGCAGAGGGAGTATTGCTGTCAGTAGTGTTTATAACCAAAAAAAATACATACAAAAAGTAGTTTTACCTGCTCTGGTTAACCTTACCCCAGTGGGAAAGGAGCATTCAAAATTCAAAGCCTTTAACAAGCACTCAGAGGTTTCCCTCACCAGTTTCTGGAGGCCCTCCTGATCATGCTTTTCTAATTAGAAGTACTGTATGAATGAGCTGTTCTAACACTGTTGGTTACACTTTTTATTATGTTAAAATAGATACTGAGCATCAAGAAACTGGTTTTTGCTCCCTCATATCTGATCTCATGACCACTGCACTCAAGGGAAAATCTTTGGTTGAGCTCGATAGGATTTTTGCCATGGAATTTGAGACATCAGTCATTTATGGATACTTTTGGCTTTATGTCATGTAAAAATCTATTAAAACTTCCTTTGCCAATGTTTGGACTCAGTCTTGCAGAAATAGTTCCCACTTTGTTCTGTGGATAAAATCCTGGCCCCTCTAAAGCACATAGAAAAATTCTCATCACGTCACACTTCATTGAGCATTACTTTGACATGCAAAAACACCGGGGACTATTTTGCTTCTAACATTATTTGGGAGGGAGCCAATCCCTTTCTGTATTTATAAATAGTTAAAAGTATGTATACATACAGCAAATAACTATTTATTTGTATATATGTATATGTACACCAATATTTTACTACAGCAGGTTAAAATTAGGATTATATACAGTTTCAAGAGAAAAAAATATACATTTTTATTTTCATTTTCTGCTGTTGTTACTCCTTGTAGGCTTCATATCCTAATATGTAGCTGGTGGTTGGTGTTACCTGAAAAAAGTCTCCATTTAAGATTCCAAGGAGCTACAGTCCTGAAAAGGCAACACCCTGTGATATCTACAGAATGGATGAGGTCCCGTGACTTCTGGGTGATGGCAATTGCCCAAATTTGCTCTCCTCAACCTAGAAGAAACATTCAAGGCGAGGGTGAGAAAGCCCTGCAGAGGAAACAGCTTCTCCATGACCTATCCATATCAACTGAAGCCCAGCTGAGGCGCTGACATACTCTCACTTCTTGCAGTAGTGCTTAAAGAGGCTCTGGGGAGAGAAAAATGGCATTTCACAGGCACCGCCTTTCATGCTGAAGGGAATTTGGATCCAATGAAATACAGCCAATTCCTTCTTTAACAAAAGGTGGTGAAGTGTTCTGCATTTCCAAAACATTGTGACTGCATTACCCAGGTCAGTCAGCCCTGTGGTTACAGTGAGGAGTCAGAGGGGGTGAGGGAAATCAAACACATTTGGTATTTTACACAAATGTCAGTAACAGTTTTTACACTTTCACAAACAGCTGCATAATAAAATGAGTGATGAACTAGTAAAGTTTTATGACATACTGGCAGCCTATTTGCTATGGTAGCATTCATTTCTTTAGAGCACAAACAAAGCAGCAGCAGGTCAGTTGTAGTGCAGCTGACCAAGACTGCATTTCCAAGTCATAGTTCACTGGCTATTTTTCTTTGATTAGATCATGAATTCTTGGCAGCTGCATCTCTTATACAGTAATAAGGTTCATGAATCACAGAATCACAGAATGGTTTGAGTTGGAAGGGACCTTAAAGATCATCTTGTTTCAACCCCCCTGCCATCAGCTGGGACACCTTCCACTAGACCAGGTTGCTCAGAGCCCCATCCAACCTGGCCTTGAACACTTAGAGAGATGGAGCATCTGAAACTTCTCTGGCAAGCCTGTTCCAGTGCCTCACCAACCTCACAGTAAAGAATATATTCAGTATATCTAATCTAGATTTCCCCTCTTTCAGTTTGATGCCATTCCCCCTTGTCCTGTCACTACAGTTCCTGATGAAGGGTCCCCCTCTGGCTTCCCTGTAGGCCCCTTTACAGGCTGGAAGGTGCAATGAGGTCTCCACACAACCTTTTCTTCTCCAAGCAGAACAGCCCCAACTTTCTCAGCCTGTCAAAATTATGAAAATTATGAAATTATATCTTTTTTTTAATAGAGCTGGATAACAGAGAACGTGCTCCAAATAATGTATTAATTAAACAGTGCAATCAAAGAACTGCTCCCTTCCAAAGCACCCTTTAGTTACATGAGAATCTGCTGCTCTGGGTGACCCAGCAAAGGGAAATGAGCAAAACCATAAGGGAAACGAGCAAAACGAGCATAGTGTAGCTGTGTAGCAATCAAGATCACAATTAAACACATTCCCTGCACCAAGAGTCTGGCAATTTATAGCTGTTCTTACAAAGGACTGGGTATTTAAGTGCTTTTATGTGCACACCCATCACTGTAAGCAGGAATCTCAACACTTTGTTACTGACTGACAAGGAGTGCTCTGGGGAGCCAGAGCAGCAATGAACTTTAAGAGCTGGCACTTTATGCCAGCCCAGGCACTCTTCTTGGGCCACAGCCACTGGTTCCACTAATGCCCCTGTGGGCTTCAGACCCTGGATGAAAATTGTTGCTTTCAACAAGGTTGTCTCAGTTGTCCAGCTTGACAGGGTCAGCACCTAGCATTTCATCTGAGGACAGCCTCACAGCCTTTTGGAGCCAAATTTGCCTGGCTTCCTCCCAGGTTCAGAGGAAACAGATGCTCTAGCTTTGGGGTTTTTAACATTTTTAATGTCATAAGATAAATGAGTTTAGCTGAGTAGTGTGGGTGTGGCAGATGAAACCTGTGTCTTCAAGTATTTTCAGAGGTGTGGGGAGAGGCAGGTGTCTCAATGAATGAGATGTGCCTTCCTTGATCACTTTTGGTTTCATTGCTTGCAAGGCTGAAGGATTTTCCAGTTCTTGATCAGGCTGAAGTCTCCCTGTTGGCAGAGCAGGGCAACCGAAAGCACTGTACAGAGGAGTTCTTACACATTGCAGACATCATGAGACCAAAGGAAAACTCTTTCCTGTCTTTCAGAGGCCTCAGGAGCCTGGCTTTGGGACAGAAGGCCAGTCTGAGGGCTAGATCTCCAGAATCCAATCTTCAAACTTCACTATCTAAGTTTGAAGAGGAGACTGTTCATGCTGGAGAATTATCTGCCAAGCTGATTAGTTGTGAAATTGTGGTATCTATTAAGTATTGTAAATGGTGTAACTAAAAAATTTGGAGTAGCTGTTTTCCTCTAGTGTTGTCAATAAATAATGTAAG
Organism: Manacus vitellinus; assembly: GCF_001715985.3. NCBI lineage: Eukaryota > Metazoa > Chordata > Aves > Passeriformes > Pipridae > Manacus > Manacus vitellinus. The sequence goes on from NW_021940488.1 coordinate 2,640,866, forward strand.
TTACTGCTTGAAATTGTATTAACATTAAAGAGGGAAAAACTCAAAACAGTATGTGATAGGGTTCTTAAGCTGCTGCATTCCCCTATCTTTAGTTCAACTGTTGTTGTAAAACCAAGACATGTTAGTGTCATAAAATAACTATTTTGCCATTGGTTGTAATACATGGGGTTTCAGAGCAGTGAAAGCTTGGTGGCTATCTAAAAGTTGGTTCTGTTTGAGCTTTCAGAGTAAAGAAATAATTGTATACATCTGGTATGGAAAAATCCTGAAATTGTCTAGAGCCACTATATACTTCAGAAGCTGATACCTGCATTTCAGAGCCACCAGTTGCCTGAGTATATTCAGACTTGCAATTTTAATGACATGGACTTAGAGCATAAAGGCCCCAGAGTTCTGTATATGAATGACACTCTCATTTGGCAGGCAGTAGCAAAGCCAGGATTTCACTTTCTGAAATGCAGCTCCACATAACTCGTAATGTGGCAACTGGATTCCTTCATTTGTAGTTTCACAGTAGCTTTCATTCAAATCAACATCTCCAAACACTGTTTATGTTTCAGTAACAAGTAAGCACTTTGCTTTTATCATTACTACGTCACAAGTGGGTCAGCAGATGCGAAGTAATGTGATTTGTTGAATGTTGTAGGACAAATAGGTTATATGGACTAGGGGAGCGAAGTTTTAGACAAAATGTATGAACACACCAATTAGGTTAGGGAATGGAGAAGAAAATACTCCTAAAGAAATTCAGCAAGGCAGCTTCAGAAGAATAACCCAGAGTCCTCAGCAAACAACCCCACTGTGCTGTCTGGCTTCTGCTCATCTGCTGGCTCTGAAAGTGCTCGCGCAGCTTTGCTTTCACAGCCCAGTGTTACTCTGGCCTCATACACCTGGGAAAGCTTTTCATCCCCTGCAGTTGCAGACATGCCTACCACACACCATTTGGAGCAAAGATCAATCCTGTGTGATATGGTCAGGACTGCTTAGTCCTCTAGGCAAAGAGGGTATAATTAGGTGAGAAGTTTTCCCTAGCAAAGGTCACCCGACCCCCAAATATAGCAAACGGATCACCTGCCCCCACACCTCCCCAGAACAGAGCCAAATCTCTAGGACATGTCTAGGCTACAACAGGAGTGTAAGTAAGCATTCAGCAATAGCCCTCATTTAGCATAAACCCTTGCATTTTGCCCTGTTTTGCATAAACAGATCACATTGTTACAACACATGGAGGCAGAAAAAGAACAGGAGATTGCCACCTCTCCTAGCAGCACCCTCTTGAGAGCTCTTCCATGGCAGCATCAAACTGTGGTGCTTTCCTAGTGAAACAGCAGCTGCAAATGTGCATTCGTGCTTGATATTCCCCCTTAAAACACAAAAACAACCTGTATCGACAGGAGGGAAGTCAAAACATTGTTATCAGGTTCACAAAGTGGTGCTATGAGCATGGTGTTCCAGCAGATACTTGTGCTCCTGAAGCCTAGGGCAGATGGATTATTGCTGGAGATGAAAGTAGCCTGATTTGGACTCACAGATCTGTTTTACAGTCCACAACAGTGTAAGAGGGTCTTGTGCAAAAGAGATTTAATGTTGGGCAACAGAAATACAGTTTCCTACAGTCCCTCTGCCTGTAAGCTGTGCTTGATAGCTTCAGTGTGATAAAGGATGTGTCATATTGCAGCCCAAGACCATCAGCTAATGAGATTCCAGACGCCTGGACAATATCTAAATTTAAGCATCCAGAAACTAAGTTGAACCAGTGCTAAATCTGTCATCTTTAATATACTATACTTTTGTGTCAGAATGCTGCAAATCTAATTTAAGTTTCTACCAGCTTGTGAATTTTCACAGATATTCCAGCTGGAAATTAATATTTTCTCCAATATTAGTTGCACTCAGCTATAAGATATTTTCCTACGAACACAAAAAGGAGCTGCATGTTCCAAGAGGGAAGTCATATGGTAGAGATTATAATCAGGCAAGCTGAAAGCAGTGGCCATTTTAATTGTGCACCAATATATTTTTTCCAGTATAACTAAGACAATATGCCTGTCTCCTCCCAAATAATTTAAATGTATGCTGCCACTTTGTATGATTCCTCATGTATAAAGCTGGAGATGAAGTTAGGGATAAGAAAACAACTTAAATTCAAATATTTTGATTAAAAAATTTGCTTTCAAGCAACACACATTAACAGAAATCTTTTCTAAGTAGTTGTTCTAATTGAAAACCTGTACCATCAAAGATAAGAAGCTTTCAAACAATTTGCTTCTGGTTTTCTTATTGTTTTCTTCAGTTTTCTGACAGCCAGACTGGCATGCTGTGATGTCAAGAAAGAGGGACACTCCAAGACATACACTAAAGGCACAGCTAAGCACCAGGTAGTGGGTCATTCTGCACCATCTGGCAGATGGGCAGTGGAAAAATCTGACATCACTAGGGCATCATTTTTGTTAGAAATGGCTTCAAAGCTGCACCACATCCTACCACAGTCTGTACATCTTATGCTTCTCACATGTATGATCCCACTTCAGCCTACCAAGAGCTTTGAATAATTAACTTCAGCAGCAAAACCATGAAGTGCTCTTTAAACAGTCACAAAATTGGCCTCATCTGTAGCTACCTGAGTGAAAGATGTTGTGTGGGTACAGCTCTGGTTCAACGGGGCATTTAGGCACATACTTACACCCATCCTGATTCAAGACAGCCCTGGTTAAACAGGAGACCAAAGGAAAGTTCGCCTTCCTGTGTTTAATCTGAGTCTTAATTACAGGTTGAATTAACTCCAAGCCTTGATTAGAAACTTTTCATAGAGATAAAACTGTGTGAGGTAAAGGGAAGGGAAAGGGAGAGGGAAAGGGAGAGAGGGAGAGGACTTTTGTGGAATTGTTAATTGTGGAAACTTTTTAAACATATGTTGGAGATTAGATTTCACAATCAGGCCTGGGCAGATTTAAAAGTGAATTAAATGCAGTCTAATGTCCACCTCCTTTTCCTCCCCCAGTGAACCAATAAACACATTTGGAGATATGTTAAAACAATGAAGACTGGTGTTTTCCATTTCTCATTATCATCCTGCTGGAACAAAGGCAGAGCACAACATGGAAGCACTAGAGGGACTCAGCTGCCTTTGATGAATTAAAAAAAAATAAATTAAAAAAACCCTCTGCACATGTTTTCACTTCATTCTTACAATTTATAATTTTATTTATTTGCAGTTTTAAAAGCATAATAGTTGATGTCAGAAAGGAGAGCCTCCAGAGCTACATGTGAATTCAGCTCCAGCTGAAGTGGATTCAAGTGGGCACTAAACAGCTGTCTGGCAGACAAGAAGGTCAGAGGCATTAAAGAATATAAATGTTAAAATCCTGCATAAAATAATTTTGAATCTCATCTAAGCTGGCAAAAGCCAAGCAACTCAGAGCTAATGCTTCCATTTGCATAGGGACAAAAATTTGTATAAGCCTGTTTCTGAAGCTCAGATTGAAGTAATGGATATTACCCACATAAGAACACTGGCTTTAGGGAGGCTAAGTCATATACATATCTTTATTCCAGGTTTTAAATTAGATTCCTCTTGGTCTGACTTTAAAAATCAGTAGATTGATATTATTTAAGTCTGTGCCACAGATGTTCTCATCACTGCATGACAGCTTTAACTGCAAGGAATGAATGAGAGCTCCTGCCTTTGGGATGCAGTGCAGAGGAAAAAGAGACAGGGACTGACACCATCCTGCTGAAGACACCTCCCAGAGATGGAAGGACAGGAGGATGGGTTTGCAGCTGGACTCTCCTCCTGGGAGGTGGGCTCTTCCAAGTTTCTGGATGAAAGTTCATGGATGACACTGACAGAATATTTGCTGGGAATTTGACGGGTATGTGAGCACTTTAAACAGTGTCTGAGTTGCTTAGAGCAGTATGGAAATTTCACTTTCTAGTGAGAGGGACATGTAAAGACTTGAAGGAGAAAATGAAGATATTGGCAACATCAGTTAGTTTAAAGCAAACTAGTGACTTCATCTTGGTGCCAGTGGTGCTCTGGGGCCTTGCAAAGAACCTCTCTAGCCAGTTTCCCCTTCCCAGCTGCAGGTCCAGGAATTTCCCTCGGGATGCGGGGCTGCTGCTGAGCCACAGACCAATGGAAACCCACTCCACTGTGGGGCCAAACAGTGTCATACATGGCCTGCAGCCAGGGTGAACCTGGTCTGAGCTCACAGCCACTGAAATAAGTTGTGTGTTGGCATCACTGATTCAATGCATCACTGGTTTCTCCTGAGACACGTGTTCTCACTGGTAGCATGCAAATTGTTTGTTCAAAGAACAAAACATGAAGCCAAGGTTTGCATACTACATTCCCTAAGGATCCTAGGAGAGAGCTTCCTAGTGGAAATGGTTATTCTGATGACTGTTTGCAGACTACCTAATGTGGAGCAACAAAGCTGCTTGTACGGGTGATAAGGGCATAATGTCCAAGAATAGAGAGCAACTCCCAGTCATTCAGCTCAAACAGCTTTGTAAAGGACTTTGTTAAATCAGGAGGGGACTTGGTTTACTGGCCTAGCCTGCAGGGGAACACTGTGTCAGAGAACAGAAAATACAATTTCATAAAGCTACTGTAGCTATTGTCCAGGTGTTTTCAGCTGTCAGTTCTGGGGAAGAATCTCTCTTCTTTTTAACCTCAGTGACGATGGAGGATCATTTGACAGAACTGAGTTGAAGGGTGAGGTTTGACCTGATGTTATCCAGACAGTCCCAGTTCTGCTCCCCTGAAGACCTGGCCTATTGTGGAGGCGTGCTGGGAGCTACATAGTGGAAAACAAAGAGATGGTGGATTTTTTCAGTGCCAGGAAAATGGATCCTACAATTCACATTCAATTTCAGTTGAATGCCAGGAAAGTGCTTCAAAGAATGGAAATAGTTTGTTGCTCAAGACCTGAACTACTAAAAGATAAGTGTTTGGCACATCTATGTTTGGGACTCCAGAGGAGAATTTGTACCTTTCAGACACGCTGCTTAGCTGCTTTTCACCACAATTCACATGACCATGGGTTTTGCCATCTACCTGAGTATCTCACATCTTGAATGTCAAGTGGTCTAAATCCACTTCATTTTATCCTTCAGTGGAGCCTGATGTATATTGTAGCCAGCCAGTTCTCTTCTTGCTTTGGGTCTGCCTACGCGTCTGACTAGTGAGAGCTTGTTTGCTTTTGCTAGGGGCTGTTTGACAGACTCACACAAGACCTGCCTAAGTAAGGCTTGCTCTTAAAAGCATTGCTGGCATAGTAATGTCACTGAAGAACATGGAAAAGAAAAACACAACCCAATTTGTTATAACCGTAACAGCAAAAAATCCCAGTGAAATGCATTTATACTGGCCTAAGTCCTTTATTCTATTCTGAGAACTGATCTAAGCTATACCTACAAGGAAGTTTCATTTACTGAACTAAATTAGATTTGCATTTTTACATGGACAGAAATAGCTTCACTGGTTAAAGCCATGCTGGCAAATCCAGTTACATACAGACAAGATTTAAAGAGCCTTCTCTTTCATGTGTGCTTTAAGAAATCAGTGTCCCTCTCCTTGTTGTTTTTTTGTATTGGCTGGAAGAGGGAGGCAGAAACTGAGTTCTCCCTCCTGCCTCTCATTGCTGCTCAGAAGTGCAGAAGATCACAAGGCCAGCACTCCTGCTTTTCTCCCCCATGTCAAACTACAAGATGGTGGGGCTGTGAAGGAGGTTGGGTGTTACACACCTTCTCTTACATACCCCTGTACCCCTGCTAGTTATCCACTGCCTTTAGATATTTGGCTTATCAGAAACCCGGGAGAAATTTCAAAACATTTTAGGAACTGAGTGGCATATGAAGTTTGCTGATGCCTCCACCAAAACCATCTCAATGGACAGTTCACACAAATAAGCATCCAATTCACCTCACTTGCCATTTGAGCTGGCTGAAGATACTAAAACCCACCCCACAGGTTTCTCTGCAGGATCTGTGATGGAGAAGCTGAGAAAGTCTAAGAAGAAAATGCACAGTTAGCAATGCTTTAAAATCTGAGAATGGCAGCATTGTCTTGGGAAACAATAAATTATGGGTTTAAACAATTTAATATCACCCAAATGTTAAGGCAGTGTCATGCAGAAGCAACAGTTACAGTATTTTTGTTTAAGCTTAAATTTAATATCAAATAGTCACTACAGGCAGGCTTTGTTCTCTAGCACTAAGATGTCTGCACATTATGGATGCACGACTTCTTCAAAAAACTGCCAGATTACGGGATTACTCTAAGGAAAATTTCGCAATGGTGTTTGATTCCTTCCTGCTGAAGTGATTTTCCACTACACTTTGCTCTTACAGCATATTGGCAGATGAAGAGAGACTGGGGAATGAAATGCATTTGGTAGTGCTACAGAGTAACAATAAATGCAGTCCTCAGTGTCTTCTATGTGTTCTTTTATGGGTGTAATAAGTGGTGAAATTATGCTGTTGGCAAGTTTGAGATAGAGAGGTAGAGTATTATCTGAAGTGGCTTTATCAGAAACAACTGTTTTTGAGGGCAGGAAGCTTCCTTCTTTGTGTGAAATGTAAATATTGTGCAATGGTATACACGTTGCAAACAGGCATTCTGAAAAGCAGTTAGCAGGGGCTAGAACAAATACCAAGTAGCCTACTTGTAATGACTGGTAAAGCAAATTTATCCCCTATGGTTTATATTAATACATAACTAATCTCAGTAGTGCACAAATGAGCAAACATTTTATTTTTATTGTGTTTTTTAGTTTAAAATTGGAGAAGATTATTTTTTTATTTGGCAAGGACTGAGTAGGTCTTTCAGATGTGATGGGCTCTACATTAACAAATGTCCCTGTGCTATTCAAGTACAACAGCAGAGCATTAAAGTCTGTCTCTGTTGTACAATAAGCCTGCATGGTTTACAATAAGCAGTTATAGTATTTGGGCCATATGGTCTTCTCTTTCTCCTCCATTCTCTTTCTGCATTGAAAAGCTTGCTTTCTTTTTATCTTTTTTTTCTTGACTCCCATCCAAAAAATGTGCACTTTTCTTGGGCAAAGAGTGCTAAATAAAAGGCAAGAGAAAGAAAGTTAATTTGCAGGGTAAGATAATTTGATAACTGTTTTGAAGCAAAAATTCAAACTCCCTGGTGAGATTAAGGATGAGTTTCACTTTAAAATCATTGAGATACTTCTAGTTCTTGCAGCCCCCTAGAAGAATTAAGCTTTCATCTTTTTTCTTTGCATCTTCACTGATACAACTTCATATCACAGACTGGTTGAGGTTGGAAGGCACCACCGAGCAGAGCCTGGTCCATCCTCCCTCCCTGCAGACAGTGACAGATCTTGGTGAGATCCCCTCTCAGTCTTCTTTTCTCCTGGTTGAACAGTTCCACTCCCTCAGCCTGTCTCCCATTCCTGAGAGGATAAGATATCTATTCATTAAGTAGCTCTACACTCTGTAACCCACTTCCTCCAGCACCTGCAATAAATGGTTGGACAGGCTTTGGCTCCCGACCCTCTCCTGTGCCCAGCAGGTCACAGAGGGACTCGGAGACAGGGTGGGCAGGGTGCTTGGGGAAGGCACCGCTGGTTTTCCTGTGCTCAGCTGGGCACAGGCCCTTTGACCCCAATCCAAAGCCCATGCTCTAGTGCGGGGCTGGTGTCTCAGAGGCAACTCTGCTGCCCCACCCTTCTCCCCTCCTTGCTGATGGAGGCCTCCAGAGCTCTGCTCTCCATATCAGCCAGGCTAGGGCCAATCCCCTTGGCAGCCACAGGCAGAATTGCTTTGTCTCACTCTTGAGCAACCCCAGAGAAAGCAGAGAGTGTCTTGAACTTCTCATCTGTGTTCATGTGAATCAAGTGGGTATCCCAGCATCCAAGTCCATACTTACAGAGACAAGCCAGAGGAAGCATCGAAACAAACATCCTTCTGCTGTTTCAGGGTGGAAAGCAAACCAAGGGGTACACTGCATTTCACAAGGGGGGGAAAGATGCACAGGAGGTATCAAATGATTCTCTTCCTAAACAGAAGCTACATTGATGAAATGTAGCAGTCAGTTTGCTTTTCTGACCGAAATTTTAATTCACAGGTGTATGTAGCTATGACTTACCTGACTCCAGATGAACTTGACAAACAGCTCCACTTGGAAGCACTGAGACCAGAGTTCTCTCTTTCTTTTTCTTTTTTTCTTTTTTATTTTTTTTTAAGGTGGGGATTGTGGATGGACACAGAGGACTTTTTTTTTATTTTTTCTGGAGAAAACTGTTAAGGTTGTTTAAAAAAAACAAACCAAAAATCTGTTGGACAAAAATTTGCCAAATGCTCCAGAGCAGGACATGGGACCTGTGAAGAAAGAGTTAAAACAACATGGGGGAAGGCTCCCTTTCCTTACTGAACACTGAAAGGAGGATCTAATTAAATGGCTCCTTGGGAAGTGTGAAATAGAAGATGCTTTTGGGGAATCCTATCTATACATTCAGGATTATAGGACAAACTGGTGACATGGACTCCAGAGCACTTTAAAGCCTGTACAAAAGAAGGAAAATCTAATGTTTCCTAGAAAATACAGGGCTTACTAAATGTCCTGCCTGTTAAGAAGATGCTGTGAACACCTTCTCAGCAGTGTATTTAAGTGTACTTTGAAGAAGTGCAGTTCCCAGTATCCTCAATGGAGAAAGATGGGCATGTTGGAAGAAGGTGTAGGTGGCTGAGGAGGTGTAGAAATTCAAACCATCAAGCCTTCTGCCTCCCCTGATTTAGGTCTCCTCTTCCTGGGGTCACACTGCTCAGGCTTTATGTGACAGGTAGATACCTCCAGTCAAGCTCAGACATGCAAGTCCTCGTTCACAGAGCAATGTCAAAACTCACTGTCTCCATGACAGTAGACCCCATTCCCTTATCCTGCTGACATCAGAGGTGTGGTCTCAGAAGCAAGGGAGAAAGAAATATAGCATTGTAGAAAGTCTGAGAGCAGAACTAGGCCCTAATGGCTTCAGTTCCCCTTCTCTAATTCTAATTCATTCAAAAAGTGAAAGTTTGGCAAAAGGGATCCTTTTGGTAACAACTGCAGAAAGAATGATTTTGCATCAAAAAGTGAAAGCCAAGCTTTAAAATTCATGTCTCAAAACTTCCCAATGCAAAATACTATGGCTCTTTCAATGATTAACCCCAGTATAGTTTTGATTTTCCAGCATTTTTTCAGTAAATACTATAAAGCAATAATACATTAATATTTGGGAAAAGAAACCTTCAAATGACATGGGAGTCTACAAAATAAATGAGACCTGGGAAAGGGAAATTAATGTAACTTGTGACATTTTGTCACATCAGCTCACTAAATAGTCCTAAATACCTAGTGGCTTTAACTGTAAAAACTTTTAAATTTTACTTTTTTTTTTTTTGCTAAGTAAAATAACTAAAAAGCAAAGGATATACAGGCGTGAATAAACAACCTCTGAGGTAATATTACAGATATATCAGTTATTGCCCTAGACTTCACTGATAGTACATTTGCTTGATTTTAAGCAATTCTTTCTCCATATTTTTAGATTTAGCGAAACAGCATGAAATCTACAGCACAAGCCAAGCCGGATGTGAAGTCTTTCAATGGTTCTCATAAAATCTTTCGACTTACAGTCTCCATAGTGTTTCTTTTCCCTAAAAGGCATCAGTATTTCCAGTTACAAGGGTTTCTGAAGGGCATGCAGGAAGCTCTAATTATGTTATTAAATCCTTAACAGTGCTTATATGAAATTCTTGTTATTTCCCTCATATTGGTCTTGGTCTTGCACAATTTTTTGTACGTTCAGTTTCAAATAAACTTCTACCCATGCAGTATGGCAAACTGATTTTTCAAATCTACATATAAGCATAGCAAAGTTCAGGGCCAGAACATATATTTATTAAAATTTTGCTTAGTAGGCTAAAATACATGAATAGAAATGAATCTTCTCAATATCAAGCATGTCCTAAGGCAGCATCTTGCAGAATAGTAAGTGAACCATGTCACTGGTTCTAATTTTAGGTAATTGAGTACTTATTTCACAGTACTCTTCGTCCTGGGGCAGTGTCTGGCTTGTGCACACATGTAGCAGGGAGTTCTTGCAACTTCTTATTCCTTGTCTAAATCTCTTCTCCCACTCAGATATCTCTGAGGAGGCAGACAAGGTTCTTCCATCCCTGCCCGGGGGTGGCTCCCCTCTGCAACTCCTGCACATTGTGAAACCCCTGACGTTTTCCCTCTTGCTGTTTCATGGACAGTTTCTGAACATCCTCTTCCATGCACTCCTCCAGCTTCAGCAGTGACCATCCAATTATGTCAGAAGTTTTGGGTTTACCCTGTGTTTCAGACAGCAATTTCTATTTTCCTTCCCGGATTCACTGGAGATAAGTGACCGGTGGCTCCTCTGACAGGACTCGTTAGGTGCCAGGAATCCATTCAATGTATTACTGGATATTTTAAGGGAAATTTCTTTCAGGATTTCCACATCTCTGTGTTGAGATGGGAAGAACATATGAGCTGAGATTTTCTGATTACAAGTCATCACAGCAGATTGCCAACAACCAAATCTAGGTTTAGCTGGTGAATGCAGCTGCCACCTAGGGAATTCACTCCTTCCCAAATATATATCTAGGCTTTCATATTACTGTCAGTGCAGAAAATTCACTCATCTCTTGTGCTTGCATGCTTTCAGACACGAAGACAGAGTTGTTCTTACCCAGCTTATTTACTTTGGAAAGCAAGTCCTTTCACTCCTATCCTCCACAGCAAAATAAAACAAATGAGATATTGGGCTGGTAGATGTGTTACTTATGGAAGCAGTTCCAAGGAGCTGTGACTGGTCAGCTTCATGTCAGGTATGTTCAATGTCAGAGAAACCACTTTTTGTTCCTATTGGAACTGGGTGAAGATTTTATTGCTGTTGGATTTAACATTCAGTAAGGGGATAAATTCTGACTTTGCTTTAGTGTATTTAAGGCTCACAGTTTGGGGGATTACCATAACAGTTGAAGTACCTATGGATTAATTTTTAGATTTATCTACTCCCCTCACCAAAGTCCTTCTGTGTTTGTATGTCTGGGCTATTTTTTTTTTTTTGTGCAGAAAATTCCAGTAATTTAGTTTTTTATCTTTTGTGTGGTCCAGACAATATTAATTTGTATCTCTACGGTTTGTGTAAGCTTTAGATGACTATACACTGCTAGATGGTATTTTTAACAGAAGCAGTCATAAAACTGTCATCTTGACTTGTTGGAATAAAAATACTAACAAGGACCTCTTAGAAGAAGAAAACTGCCATAACAGCAAAGAAACTCAATTATGGTTCAAGGTAACATAACATAAGGGTGTTTCATTTAAAATCTGCTATTCCCTAAAGTGTATGGGAAGTCTGTGAGGCACAAGAGTCAAGAGACAGTGTCCTTTACTGTCTCTTGAGAAATATGCAAAATATGGCATTCTCCCTTCAGATCTCTTATACAGCTTGAAATTGTAATTTTATGCTTTCTTCTGTTGTGTTCTGTTAATTGCTGGTGCCAGCTGGTGTAAAGAAGGGGTGGGGGGAAGCCAGACTCCCACAGGGTCAGACTCCCTTGTGGATGTCCTCACTCCTTTTCCTTCCTTTACCCATTTTTCCATCAATGACCTAGAGTTATTAGATTGCTTCTTTGCTTTTGCAAAACACCTGAAGATATGGAGTACATGAAAACTCTCTAGGTTTTCAAATTTCCACTTAGAATGTAGGCCTATTGTGGACTTCATTGAGAGAATAACTTATCATTTGCAAAATAAAATTCATAGCAATTGCCTTTTGTCTCAGATGCTGTTTTCATTATGTTTTTGAAGATAATAGTTGCCAGACAGAAAATCTGATGATCTTCCACAGATTGTGTTTCTTTTTTTCATCAGAGGAAACACACTCCAATTCTGTACTTGCATTTTTCTTTAATTTTTGAGGTCTGTAGAGGGAGATTCCTCGAACCTTTCCCCATTACCTTTACATGACCTCATTGCTTTTCCTGTCCAGCTCTACATTTGAACATAAGTTTATATTTTGTGATATAATAGTTGAGAATAGTTGTGGTCATTTCTCAGCTTGGGTGAATTTCACAGTAAATAAATTTTTGGGGTTTTGTTTTTAAAAGATATTTTGCCCAAGGGATCATATCTATTTAATAAGCTCTCCCCCACCCCAGACTTCCTAAAATTATTATCACGTGAAAAAGTGTTTTACTTTTGATGTAGTAGCCACCTGAATTACAGAATCACAGAATATTTAGGTTGGAAAAGACCTCCAAGATCACTGAGTCCAACCTTTGACTGATCACCACCTCATCAACTAGACCAGAGCACTCAGTGCCACATCCAGTCATTCCTCTAACACCTCCAGGGATGGTGACTCCACCACCTCCTTAGGCAGTCCATTCCAAAGCTTGACAACCCTTTCAGTGAGGAAATTCTTCCTGATGTCCAACCTGAACCTCCCTTGTTGCATCTTGAGGCTGTGTCCTCTTGTCCTGTCGCTGGTTGCCTGGGAGAAGAGGCCAGGAAAGGGTTTGTATTTGTGTATTTCGTGTCTAGTTCCTGAGGTAGCCAAGGGTGTCAAAATAAATAATTAAAATATCTTTTTAAAGGACTGAGGGAGTGAATGCTTTCACTGTTAATTAACCATGGAAATAATCTCATACAATAAAAAGGAAAAGAAATAATCTTCAATCCAGAACTCTCCATGCTCAAATTATGCCCTCACTGGACTCACACATGCGAAAACCACTGCTATAAATAATTTATCTTGAGAGAGCACCATTCTTGGATGGATTGCAAGGCTGGGCTTGTAGTGGCTGATACTTTCTCCTCATCTCATTCTTAATTTCCTCTAGATAAAAAAAAATGTGTTTGCTCACATTCAGATGGCCCTAAAATGATGGAAAGAATGACTCTGACTCAGGGATACAGGCTTATATAAGGTCAGTATTATTTTGCTGTACTAGAATGCAACTTCTTTGAACATGCTGACTGCTATAATTCTATGGCTAAGAATGTGACCAACTTCAGGTCTAAAACTGTTTTAAAAAAGCAGGTATGGGGCTTGTAAGGCTTAGGAATTGGAATGAGCATTCCACATAACACTTTCCTAGATATGTAAATGCATTGCTGAGGTTTGCTTATTCTGATATCTCTTATGGTATTTCTAGTCAAAGAGACAAGGTAACAGTTCCTGAAATGTCTGTCTACCATATTTCATCTGAGCTACCTAGAAGTTCTATCTTGTTTATTATTATGTTCTTTCTCAATTACTGCAAGGCTTATGGCAGCATCCTCAAAACAGCAGCCACTAGAAGGCTATTCGGTACTGCAAGAGGCTGTATGTTTTACTGCATCCAACCCAGCATTAGGGGCTACTTACAACTGTAGCTGAAAACTGAAAAATCCCATGTATGGCCTAGGAAGTGAGTGGGAAAGATAACTAGGGTGTATATTAAAAGATAAATGGCATCCAACAATATTTCCCAAATACTAAAGAGTCAGAGAACAGCTCTATACCAAACTGCCTATAATAAGAGTGGTAAAATAACCACTTTTAAAATAAATGACAAATTTCACATAAGCTATGGCATAATGGTCTGTACTACAGTAGTTTGGCACCTCGATTCATCACTCACAAGAGAACTGTAGTTATTTCTAAATACCTCATCTTATTAATATTGTGATATTTCAGTAGTAAAACATGGCATCTGTTGTATATTATTGTTTCATTCCTACAGCACAATCAATACTCTAATCTATTATGGCACTTTCAGATTAGTGTTGTTATTTTCAGAATAAGCAAAAATGGAGAGGAAATGGAAGAAGGGAAGTGTTCCATAGAGAAAAACATTTCACAAACAGCAGTGGATCATCCAAGCATGCTCTCTGCTGTGCTTCAGGAAAACAAGTCATTTACCAGATGTTTCAAAGTGTGTGTAAAATATAAAAGAGCACATTAGAGGAAAATGTATTTAATGTTAAAATACTTGTCTGTCTATTGTAAGAATACTAAACGTGAAACATGAGCTATCTTAAAAAAATATTAAAATGCATCCTATTTTACCCTTGTACTATATAACTATATCTTTGTCAAATTAGTGACTTTGCTTTCTGAGGAGATTTTTATGTTTGTTACATTTTTCTGTCTGTCAAAAGTGAGCTGATTCCTCTTTTTCTTTTTACTCTCTTCCTTTATTAACTTTTTCCCCCTGTTATTTTACTGGTCTTTTTCCTACAATGGCACTTTTAAGCAGGCTAGAGATGTGGACACATGCAACAAATACTTGGGTGAATGTCAAAAGACAGAGATCTACTGTTCCAGCAAGCACAAACTGAGAAAAGTCCAGACTGTGGAGCTTACAGACAGGGTGTCTGATACACTGAATCTGCTAAAAAGTCAGCAGAAGTGTATGTAAAATAGGTCAATCCAATAAATTCGGTTTTTAGAGACACCCTCATTAGTACAAGAGGAAAGAAACAGGGGTGAGTATGAAAGCTGCCAGAGAAGTGGGAACATTTTGTCCTGAGTGTAAAGTATTACTTGTGGCACCGGTTTCTTGTTCTGTGATAACTGAATGCAAAATATTTGGTACCCAGGCCTGGCAAAAGTCAAGGCTGCAGTCCTGTGCACATTTAGCCTACAGCACCCCTGATCCCACTTCCCAAATAATAAGCAAGTTGTAGCAGTGCACAGCAAAACCCACCAAGTCCATTCTCATACAGATTTGTGTGTTGAAGGTGAGCTCCTGGGTATCATCTGACATTTGATAAAGACAACTAGAAGTTCAGATGTGTATTGAAAGAGCTATGCTGAAACTGAGGAGACAGACCAGATGTGGCAACAGACCTGACCCTGAAGGGCCCTCACCCTGCATGGGAAAGACGTAACCCCAGTTGAAACTGGGGGCAGTAGAAATTCATAGAATGGTTTGGGTTGGAAGGGACCTTAAGGATCACCTACTTTCAACTCCCCTGCCATGGGCAGGGACACATTCTATGAGACCAGGTTGCTCCAAGCCCCATCCAACCTGGCCTTAAACACTTCCAGGGATGGGGCAGCCACAGCTTCTCTGGGTAACCCATGCCAGTGCTTCACCACCCTCACAGGGAAGAACTTCTTCCTATTATCTAATCTAAACCTACTCTCAGCTTGAAGCCATTCCCCCTTGTCCTGTCACTCCAGGCCCTTGTAAATAGTCTCTCTCCATCTTTCTTGTAGGCTCCCTTTTAGGTACTGGAAGGCAACAATTAGATCACCCCAAAGCCTTCTATTTTCCAAGCTGAACAATCCCAATTGTCTCAGCCTTTCCTCATAGCAGAGGTTCTGCATCCCTCTGGTCAATTTGGTGGCCTCCTCTGAACTTGCTCCAAGAGGTCAATGTTCTTCTTCTGCTGAGGACCCCAAATCTGGATGCAGCACTGCAGGTGGGGGTCTCAAGAGAGCAGAGGGGTAGAGGAGCAGCTGGAGACACTACCAGGTGTCTTTTAGTAAGTGTGCCAGCTGAGATCTCTTCTTTCTTAATCTATTATAAGCCTTTCCTGTAAAGACATTGCTCAAAACACAGCAAGCATCTCTTGAAGTAACAAATTTTCCTTTTGGCTACATGATTGAGATGCAGCATTCGGGGTTTGTAAATTTTCAAGAACTGGCTGATTTGCATAGGCGCGTTATTTCCTATAAGCAGAGCTGGCAGCGCTGCCAATAGTTACCATTGGCCAACAATTTCCCTTGTAAAATCCTGCTTCTGCTGGGATAAATTATTTTTCAGTGCTCTGAAATTTCTTACATCGGGCCTCTGTCTCAGGGTGAATACTTGCAGTTTTATTTTGCCATTATTGATGTGGTTTTTTAACATTTCGAGGAAAAAAAATCATCTGTTCTCAAGATAATTGTGACATGATGTCCCTGACTCCTTACAAGTGTTCTCTGGGACAGGACAAGATCGTCACACTTTGTAGCAGCAGTTTGACTTCTGGACAGGGAGAGCCATATGTGTCTCTGCAGAAAAAGAGCTTTGGTTATGAAATTTTGCCCAAATGTGGTTAAATGCATAAGCCTTTGAAGCACCTCTCTTCTACTATGCTAATTTGAAACTCACTAGGGTTTTTTGGCAAAAGCTCTGACACTCCAACTCCATGGGCTCAGAGATCCAGAGTTAAATGCAGCATTGCATCCAGCAGTTTTCAGGGCTGATGCAGCAGCAGAGCCAGGGCCGGAGCAGCCTGTGGCTCTCCCGGGTCTCACAATCCCTCTGTCAGCCCAGGGACCATCTGGCCTTAGCATGGGGCATGCAGGCATGGCTGGGACAGCAAGTCCTGGAAAAGAAAGAGGACGGAGCTGGTTAGACTAGTGGAGGAGACAGATTTCTGGAGCTCTCACCCAGGGAGTTCTACTTTTTCTGATCTAAACCAAAGCCTGGAGGCTTTGAAAAGCTCAACAATTTAGGAAAATGAGGATAAAAACATCAATTTCTCAAATCTCTCTGCAAGGCTTAGATTTAAAACCTGGGCTCTGGAAGTGCCCAGGTTTAGGATAGCTCAGTTACAGTCCCATAAATAAAATGTTCTGCTTAAACTCATGTCAGTTCCCCCCTGCCTGCTCCAGAAATGTTGATGTTTTTTTCTAATTGCAAGTGCTTGAGGGATGGTTTTACAGTTTTTTCAGTCTAATCAATTCAGTAAATCAGTAAGTCCGATTGCAAGGCAAACTTTAGAAAAGAAGTTTTCTTGCTCTGTGAGATTATAAAGGACTCATGGGGCTTTAAGAGTGGAGGACAGAAGTAAGAATACTCAAGGCAATGGTTCAAGTTTACAAAGATTCTAATAAATGCATGTGGGGTTATAGAAGACCACTGTCCTCACACAGGTATGGCAAGGGAAGAAAATTTTCTGTCTCAGGTAAATATAAATCACTGAAGAGAGAGCAGGCTGAATCCAAATGCTTTCCAATATGCTGCAAAGATATAGATCAAAAACATATCTAATCAACCTGCCTCATTACATTAGAGAGAAGCAAGTCTTACATTCAGAGATACTCACAGGCCTAATGGAGAATTTTTCCAGTCTAACAATTTACCATGGATTAATACCTGTGGTCCCTGTAGTCCCAGAAGAATCTAATTATTTCTGAGGTATTTTTTGCATGCAAAACAAGTGCAGTGGCACTTCCCCTAAAAAAGGACAAATATGTGAGAGGATTAGAGCCAATTGTTTTGGGAAAGGAACTTCGTCTGACTTAATATCTGGTTTGGTTGTGGGGGTTTTAACAAGGAAAGCAAGAAGGCCCCCATCCTAAAAGGCTTTTGGGGAAGAAAACTCCTTGGTGTTAAAGGGGACTGCTGGAATAGGTAGCCGAGATGGGGCTTGGGCCATCAGAAAATCCTGGTGTTTGCCCGAGGTCTGTTCAGCTGGTCACCTTGGACAGTGCCACCATTTGCCCTGTGATCCTTCCCATTCTTCCAAGCAACATCAATCCTGGTGAGAAATGGGTGTAAATCAGAATATTCTAAAAGCGAATAATGCAAGAAAAGCGGCTTCAGGCACAAATTAGTTTTAATGTAGCTGTTGTAACCCAGTGTTTCAGAGAACATGAGAACGGCTGTGTTACACAGAGACCTGATCTATTCTGATCACAGCCTGACTGTATAACTCACACTGATAAATAGCTTCTTTTACACTAAACATCTGTGGGAAAGACTGCTTCCCATGCTGGCCACATGCCTGCTAAATAAAACCCAGAGGAAATTGGCCAGGCGGTTCTGCATGCCATTGTGAGAGAGGTTAAGGCTCAGCAGTGACCTCTGGTCCCTTGCCCCATGAACTGATGGGACCAGAGGCACCACAAATTTGGCAATACTAACTCTTTGCTCTGCTGTAGAAGTGCCTTGACCAGTCAGGTTATTCTTTAAAGGGATTAGCTATCACAACTTTGCAAATGAGTTATAGGTGACCAGAGTCCTGCTTTTCCTCCCCCATCAAAAAGGTTGTGAAAAGAGGTTGTGAAAATGCAGAGTAAAAAAAAAAAAATAAAAAATTAGAAATGTTAAAATGCAGAGGCTAGAGTGAAATATTTTTTTCAAGCTGGTTGATTTATGAAAGGGAGTCTTAATAATAGTAACTTACCAGTTACATAATTGGTTGCATGTAGAACTCTGTAGAATTATAGACCAATAGTATTTTTTAATAAATTTATTCTTCCCCATAAAATAACCAATGATCAGCTGTGAAGCAAGTACTAACTACGCTCTAAAGACAGATTTCAGTGATGAATGATCCAATTAACCAGACTGCAGAACTCTTTTAAAACCTTTTTTTCACTCTTGGTGAAGTATGGTGGTGCTTTCACAATGTGTCCTCACAAACCTCTCAAAGGGACTGCAAATAGAAAAGTGACATTGCAGTGTGATTTTGCAGTGCAGTGTTTGACCATGGAGAACAATGCATGCTCAGACACATTCAGTGTACCAGGGAGGACAGAAAGAATTTTATAGAAGGAAAGAAGTAGTTGTGAACTTAGTGGTAACTCAGATCTCTGATTCTTTAAGTGCTTTGGGACCCATTTACATTTAGACACAAGTAAATCCATTGAAGACAAATAGCTGAAGCTAAGATCTTTTATAAATTATGAGATGATTGGGGGTATATCTCTATGTGGTTACTCATGAAGTTGGAAGAGCTAAGCGAGACATTCTGTTTCATTCAACTTGAAAGATATAAATTGAATTTAATATCTTGTGGGTTTTCAATGAAAGGAAGTTGAAAATTGAGGAAGGGAGTGTCTTGTTTGAACAAATCAGAGATTTGATTTGCCTGTTCTTGTGCAAATTTTCCTTAATGCTTGATATTAGCAAATTTTTTTCCTGCAGAGAAGTGCAAAGAAACAGAAAATTTTAAAGAGGTTATTTATGGAATGTAAATATTGAAATCCTTAGTACAAAAGCTTGCTGAGATGCCTGATTTTAAATGTCACTCTTAAAAGGTCTTAAAAGAAAAGAGAAAGCCTGCTTTATATGTGAGCCTAAATCCATCCCAAAGAGAGTTAAGGATACGCTATCATTAGTCCTTGCAAGTAACCTAGTAGGAACTGTTTGCTTATATATAATTGGTGATAAATTCTACCGATATATATGTAAAAAGTGATCCTATTCTAGGCAAAAAAAAAGTCTAACTGAGCAATTCCTGTAAGAAATCGAAGTTCTTGTGTCCTTCTCCGCCTGTCCTTGTTTTTGTGGGTATTAGTCAGACCTTAAACAATGATTGTTTTTCGTCAAAGATAAGCTCTCAGGCAAACAGGAAGAGGGTGTAGTAAAAAGTGAACATAAACCATATACTGGAACTGCTGGCATCCAAAGATTTTTATCAGCCTTTTCTTTTTTGTTATGTCTGTATTTGCAATATATCCATCCACTGTTCTTATTTTCATTGCTGTCCCTTGGCACCAGTATATCATATGTAACACAGGATATCTTCATGTCCAGACTGAAAATTGTTAAGCAGCAATTCTTTCATTTGCACATCCTTTATGAATTTGCACAGTTTGTGTCAGATATGGTTGACTTAAAAGTGATGGCTTCAGGAGAACAAATATCATGAGGAAAATACAGTCTTTCTCTACATTTATCCAGCCAAAAAACAATGACATTTTTCCTCTATGTGTGTTTCATGCACATTCTTACAGTAAAAAAACCCTCTGTAGTTACCATGTGTGATTTGAAAGCAAATCAACTGATTAAAAAAAGCAACTTCAAAAAAAAGTCACTGCTCTGCAGAAGCATTCACTAAACCCTCAGTGAGGCAGCTTTTAACTGTGGCTTTCCCATACAGAATATGGACACTGTAGACCAGACCAAATCCCCCCAGAGGCTAGAAATAATTTGACCCTCTGAAGAAATCACTTGGGTAATAGGGACAGTCAGCACTTTACCATCTCTTAATTTGTCTCTAATTTTGGCTCACCCAATTTCTGTATGAACAAAACTATGAAGTCTCCTGGAAGCTTTTTAATTTAGATTCAAGACAGGCTCTGTCGCAGTCTCTTTCTCTGAAGATGAAGCATTAATAGTAATAGTTTTTTAGCCTGTCTTGTTTGTTCAGATTTATAATTTATTTTAGCATTTCCTCCATATTGTGTTTAGCATGGTATTTCCACAGGCTCAACTGAAGCTAGCATGTAGCATTGTCATATAAATAGAGTCCTCCCCTTTCAGCTGTGCATTGCAACCACAACCAACCTGCTTTGAGCAGCATTGGGACCTGGTTAAGTTATAGGCATCTAAAAAATCATACTAAAAAGTTTCCCCAAAAATATTGCCCACCTTAGGTGGCTGAAAGATGCCTTCCTGTCCCATTCCACATATGCCCTTTTTACCTCAGTGGGAACCTTGAGCTCTGACAAATTGCTCTCAGAAATGTCTGGAGCAGTTCACCTTGGTTCTGTTATGCTGGAGATTATTTTTCTCTCAAGGATGTGAGATATTTGCAGGGTGTCAGAACTGCACTAGGGTAAGTCCTGAGGTCAGACCTTGCATTACCCTTCATTTTCTAACAGCTGCTTTGTTGTTTTCTGGAGGTTGCTGCTACCCCTTTAAAAACAAACATCCCAGGAATTCTCTGTTGAAACAGGCTTCCCCTCTCCAAATCCAATTATACTATTTCAGCTGGGTCATTTTCAGCCCCTGCCACATTTTATTTTTTTTTAACCGAATTTATTAAAAAGCATGGCCCTGCCATGGGGAAAGCAAGGGGAGTTTTCACCCCGCTGACTCCCAGCTCTGCGCCAGCGGCCCTCCCGGCTCAGGAGTCTGGCAGGCTCCTTTGGAAACCATGGGCAGGGGAGGCAGAGGCAGCCCCCCGGCCAGACAAGGACTGTGCGGCTCAGCCTAGGCAGGATGGAGAGCGAGTTTGGGCAGCCCTCGCTACCCAGGGATGGAGGGGAGAGGTAGCGCCCGGGAAATCCCCCCCTCTCCGTCAAGCAGAGCCAGGCTCGGTGGCTGCATTCCCCACCGGGCCGCTTCCAGGGCCGCAGACAGGCAGGGACACCCCGAACTGCGGGATTCGCTGTCCACGTCCGCTGCCAGCACCTGAGCCCCAGATGTGTGCTGTGCAGGGATAACAGCTGGAAGGACGCGGCAGGGTGGACGCCGGGGGAATTGCAACAGCAAAAAAAAAAAAAAAAAGGGAAAGGATTGAGGATGTGGAAGTGGGAAACCAAACTTCTATAATTCATGTTGATTTTAGTTTAGCGAGAAGAGGAAAATCCTGCATGCCAGGTGCCCTTGTAACCTTGCTACTACCCCAACATCTATATATCTATATTAAGAGAAGCAATTTGGAGTTGAGGTTGACAGCTGGTATTGCCCTTTGTTCACCTTTGCACCGTTTTAAGTGGAGGGCACGGTGTCAGTGCAGAAACCCCAGGGTCACAGATGACACAAAACGTGTCCCACAAGCAGTGGCTTTACAGCGTGACTGTAAAATGGTTGCTCAAGGTGAATGACCCCAGAGAAAATAACATCAGAATTGTCATCAGAATTTCATAACAAATCATTTTAGTTTAAAAGGAATAGAGCACTTTATTAACTAAAAAAACCCAAACGATCAAAACCAAAAAAAACTCAAAATAAACAAAACAAAACAAAAAAACAAAAAACCACCAAAACACCACCTCTGAGGCACTTCCATACAATTTCCCCCTCTAGCAATGTTACTCTCAAGTGTCAATTAGCATTCATGTTGTAGCCATGTATAAAGACCATCTTGTTATGGGTAGTGAATGGGAACAATAATGGACCCCATTGCCTTCTTCAGAAAAGTGGACATCTGCTCTTAGAAAACATTAGGAAATTTTCTAATACAGTAGAATTAAATATATTTCCTAGCTTCAAAATAAAGTACAACAATCTTGTGTAATTTATATTTTTGCTATCTGCAGAACACTGTTATCTGGGTTTATGTGGGGATTCTTTAAGAGGGATCTATTTTATTTTAATTAAACCCTTAAATTTGTGTTTCAAACACTTCTCGGTAGTTTCTAATTTAGTGCTCTGGGCAGCCACGTTGGATCTTACTGCAGCTCTTCATGCCACCAGTCCCTGCCCATCACCCAGCTCCACAGGGTGCCCATGGGGTGCTACCCAGGCTGAGATACCATGGGAACCTTTTGGTAAGCCTGGAGGCACCAGTCACTTCCTGCAGGAGGACGTGTTAAGTTGGGAGGATGCCATTTCTCCACTTAGGTGTCTTTTTGTGGGAGCGCTCAGCAAACGACTTGTTGTGTAACATTTTTGCATTGCAGCACAGCTTTGCAGTCAGCGCTGCGCTGCTCAGCAGAAACAATGGAACAAATCAAGTAGAGAGGCTTTCAGGACTGAAAAACGCGTTCATTTTTGTTGTGAAATGCCGTATAAATTTCCTTAGCAGTTGTGCCACACACAGCGAGGGAGGACGAAGACAGTCTGCTTCTGACAGCTATCGCTGTTTCTTGCTTTAGCAGAGGATTTTATCTCTACAGCTGGAAAGAGGCTCAAAGTTTATAAAATGCCTGAATCTGGGTCAGGAAATATTTCTGCTTATTGCAAGCTGATTTCCCCATCTGATGTATGCTGGAGGTGTTGAGAACAAGACGTCCTCGCACAGCTGCTGTGTCATTGCTCTCCCTTCTTAAAATGGAGCTGTTTGGAGACCAAGAAGAAAACTGGGGTAAAACTGCCCCCTCTCTGTTAACTGATACTGTCCTGTGCTCCTGTTGTCATGGAAAAGTTTAAGCAAACTAAAAAGAAGATGCATCACAAACTCATGTATCCAAAGGGGAACCAGCTAGTACACAGGAGGGGAGAGGGACGTGCAAGACACTGGGCATGTGACTGATCCATCAGTTGTGTGTAGGGTTTCCTGGCGTCCCATTTCACTGGTCCCCTTTTTGCCTCTCATACTACCACGCAGCAGCATGGTAAGATCCTCTCCCTGGATTTTTACACCAAAGAGAGACAGATTTGACCTAATCCCTTGCAAATCCTGAAAACTGTCGTGTTAAATAGGCCCATCTGGGGATTGGGATGGTGGGAAGGAGCTTTGGGCTCAGCTGCAGCCAGTGTGTGTCTTAGAAACACCTTTCAGGTCATAAGCCCTGTCCTTAGGGAGTCTGGCACTCCTGTTGCCAAGCAAGAGGGTCACAGTTTCACCCTCTGAGCTGTGCAGAATATCCCTGGCAATTTCTCCTGCTGTTTTTCCCATGGAAACCATGAGGCAGTTTTGCACCTGTGTTCTTGAGCATTTAATACCTTCTAGACCTCATCAGTGTTGGAGGTGAGATAGATCTTAGCTGAGGAAGAAGAGTTAGCAGTTCAAAAGGAGTGAAGTTGGCCTCGGACTCGACACTGCCAGGTTAGTGGTGGGCTCTATGGAGTCACTGTTGATTCTGTACCATGGAAGCAGATGTTACACATTCACAGTTTCCCCATCTCTGTCATCCTCTGAGGTTTGTTATTGTAGTCCCAATCATCATTTGCTGCTTTCCATCCCAGAGGCAGCTGTATTTCACTGAATGAGCTGCATCTTTTTACATCACGTAAAAACGTGTACAGCATTTATCTCCTGAGATTAAAAATGCACCAGAAATCAGGATTTGTAATGCTGTTGCGATTGTTTTCCTTTTTATAAATTGCAAACAGTAAATCATTTAATAAATCGTGTCACCTAAGCATCTATTTTGTTTATGCTGTTTCTTGGTTCACCTTGGCTCTCTTTTGATTCCAATCATATGAAAATGCTCAAACTCATAGGCGAGCTTGAAAATGGACAATTTTCAAAAGTAAATCTTTACTGCCAATTCTACAAGAAATGCTGCTGCATACGGGTATTTGGTTGCACATATATTAGAACATCATGTCAAAACACATTTTGAACATAAGGGAGTTAAGAGATGGAGTCTAAAAAATATTTTGCATATTATTATTATTATTGCTGTTCTTTTCTTTAAACCAAGTGATATTTTATAAAAGCTCTGGCATGGAAATGCAACGAGGTTGGAGTTTTTACCTCATTCTTTTATTCCCCCTCATTCTTGGATATGGTCATACAAAATCTGACTTTGAATCAGTTCCCTTCACTGATCTAGCAAGGTTAAAATATAACACAGGTTACGGTTGCAAGCAGGAAAGCTGCACCTCAGGACAGTCAAAAGACACTCAGGATGCTCTCTGTGAAAAAAATCAGCTGTACCAAATGCGAGAAGGACATCTGAGCTCAAACTTCCCAGCTGCCCTGCTTTAAGTTATGGAGTACTGTCTGCTACTTTGTGAGTGGAACGTGAACCGTTTGCATGTGTCTGTGTGCCTGTGTCAGGGCTTTTGTTTATGAGTTCAGTCACTGTTTCCATTTCAGAAGAAATAAGATAAATCCTTTTGACATTCTAGCTCTTTCTCTTCTTGGCTGTAACTCATGGTGAATACCTCAGCTTTGGCAAAGAGTTTTGTCTGCCCTAAAACTACATTTCTCAACATTTGCTGGTAAAAGTTTGCCAACTCTAGTCTGGATGGCAAAGGTTTAAACTTTTTTTTGCAAATTTCAAACCTTAAGAGGAGCCTGTGTGGGTTTTTCCCACTTCTCTAATTTTGTTCTAATAAAAGATATGGTCTCTCTCAATAAGCCTTTCCTACCATCACAGATCATTATGGTTCTTGCATCTGTATATAAGTATGCATGCCTTTATTTCTGTAATGTGACTTGAAAATATTTATCACATGCTTTGTTTAAGCATTTCAGAAAAGTGGAATTTTTTTAAAGATTTAAGGAATAAATTGATGATAGTTCATTACCATAATGTCAGCCTCAGTAAGCAAATGGCTCTTGAAAAACCATTCCTCTAGGACATATATACATTTTCTGGTTTTCTGCATACTTTATAAAGTTAATGTGAAAGTTGCTTTTTGCATCATTAACAGATCTAACCAGTGTTTTATTAGATTTCTCTTTACAGCTATTTACCTGCAGCCAATAACAACATTGTGTATATTATTTTGGATGTGAATACCAAGAGATAGAATAGAACATTGAGACAGCACTGAATGTTTTGTAAGGTTTTGGTTGCTTGGGGGTTTTTTATGGGAAGATATAGAAAACAAGTGTTTGAGCAGATGCTCTGGGTTCTTAATTTTGTAGCTGTAGATACTTATACATCAAAGAAAACCAAAGCCAACCCTGTTCTCTTTATGAAAGAGAAAGTTAGGAAAAGGGACAATGACCACACCACGGTGTTGTGGCAGTCCCAGTCATCTCAGTGCTGGGTCTTCATTTAGGTCTGAGACAGGGAATAAATGCCTTTGCTTTTACTTCTGGCTTCAAAGTACTTCTCAGAAAAAGTGTAAACAAACTGCTCAAAAATTAGATTGAGGCACAGGGATGCAGCTGGTTTTTTTAATTAATGTTCACACAAAGTATAGATTTATCATTTAACAATGAACTTTTGGTAGAACTTAAGTGGGTTGAGCTCATCACCCAAAAGCAGATTGAACAATTTGAAAATGTTTTTTGGTTTCCCCTCAGCAGCTCTGGGACAACAAAATCCTCATCAGCTAATCAATGCAAGTGCAGCATGGCCACCATTAGCTTTTAATGTATAGCACCTGATTCAGCAGCACCTTGGTCTCAGATGCAGTTAATAGCAACAGTGCTTCTGGGGAGAGGCCTGCAGGTTCTGAAAGGATCATCTGGGCATTCTGAGGCAGCATCATCTGCCAAGCCGGGGCTTTGTCAGACTAATCACTACCAGTGATGGATGTGCTTTCTCTGAAGCTATTTTTAGCAAAACAATCTGAATACAGGATATTTGGTAAACATCAGCATCCGGTGTTTATCAAAATAAAACCTCCTGCATGATTTGTAAAACTATAAATAAAGCAAGAGGTTCCTCTGCATTGAAATTTGAATCATTATTTGCTTGAATGGCTGCACAAACAGATCAAAACCCTGGCCATGAATGAATACAAAGCATATGACAAGAAAGGCAGATGTTCTATTCATTTCTGCTCACTGGCATCTAATTGCTGAGCTGGTTGCTCTTCAACCTCTATTTGAGGTAGTTGTATGGTAGTTAATGGTAGCACGGCTTTTAAACAAAATGAAAAAAAGATCCTTTACTTGCAAGGTGGAGATCTTTATCCAGGCCCCCCAAGCTGCTGGCTAGTTGTGTGTTTTGAAATATCCAGTCACAATTGCATTCTGTTATTGCGATGTGTAACCAATAAAATACGTTACTGCAACGTCTGGATGGCAGGAGGAGAAAAGGCAAGGCTGGTGGAGCGCTCAGGACAGACACACAGCACACAGGTAATAAATTCTAGCCCAAGGCATCTACATGCACTGCACAGAGCTCACTGAAACGGGCCCAGCTGGTGTCTAGGCAGGCCGGCTGCAAACAGCTGCAATGCATTTAGACAGAGGGGACAAAAAATTGTAGAAAGACACAGTCACATGGTGTGGTGACAATGCACCTGACATTCTGGCCTTCTGTCACCTTTAGAATCTGCCAAGTGCTACAGCAAATCCAAACCACCCAGCTCTCTTATTATGTCTGGTGCAAATTTAATCACAGAATCACAGAATGGGTCAGGATAGGGACCACAGTGGGTCATCTGGTCCAACCTCCCTGCTCAGGCAGGGTTGTCCCAGAGCACATTGCACAGGATTGTATCCAGACAGTTCTAGAATATCTCCAGTGAGGGAGACTCCACAACCTCTCTGGGTGATCTATTCTAGTGTGTAGTCACACAAACAAAAAAGAAGTTCTGTCTCATGTTCAGGTGGAACTTCCTGTGCATAAATTTCTGCATCTTGTGCCATTGCTCAGCACCACCGAGCAGAGCCTGGTCCATCCCCGACACCTCCCTGCAGACACTGACAGACACTTATGGAGTCCCCTCTCAGTCGTCTCCTCTCCAGGCTGAACAAGCCCAGTTCCCTCAGCCTTTCCCTGTAAGAGAGATGCTCCAGTCCCTTTGTCATCTTCACTTCCCTCTGCTGGACCCGCTCCAGGAGCTCCCTGTCTCTGTCGCACTGAGGAGAACCGGGCACAGTAAAATTAATTAAACATAAGAAATAAATACATAAATACAGCATCTGCATGCACAGAAGACACATTTAAGTAAGTCTGAGCTTAAGAACCCGACTGGTTTTTGATGAAAGTGATGAAAGAGCGTTCCTGTAGGAGAGGGGCGTCAGTTCAGGGTCGCGGCACGGGCGTACCCGGCCCCCCGCACGCCCTTCCCTACAGGGAATTAACCCTGTGTCCAGTGGTTAATTAAATTGAAATTAGTTCCGAAATCCCGAAGGGGAAGGCGGAGGAGGAGGAGGTTGAGGACGAGGAGGACGCGGCGCGGCGCTGGGGCAGAGGGCGCGCTGTCCCCGCGGCCGCGCGCGCCTCCGGCCCGGGCGGCCCCGCCGCCCGCCCCAGCCCCGCGTTTCGGCCTTAACTCCGTACAAAAAGCGCCATTAACGTGCCGGAGGCCGTCTGCCTTCCACAAGCGTGCGGAATAAAGGCCGCAAGGGTGTTTTGTTTTGATTTTGTTTTTTTTTTTAGCTCTGCTGATGTAAAAGTGGTGACAGGCATTACGTGCGTTAGAGTGAATTTACGTGCGCGTTTGCAAAGGGTAAACAAACGAGTTTGGGGCTTTAAGTCGCATCTAAACGTTTAATTTACTTGTTGGGAAGATAACCCATTCACATATCTGTCAGTAAATGTAAAAATCCGTGATTTAGTAACTGGAATTGCTACACCTCTAATCCCGTGTCCAGGAAGGGCACTGAGGGGCTGGAGCGTGTCCAGAGAAGGGAACGGAGCTGGGGAAGGATCCGGAGCACAGATCTGATGAGGAGCAGCTGAGGGAACTTGGGGGGCTCAGCCTGGACAAAAGGAGGCTCAGGGGGGTCCTTATCACTCTCTACAACTACCTGAAAGGAGGCTGTAGTGAGGTGGGGACTGGTCTCTACTCCCAAGTATCAAGTATTCCTGAGTACCTAAATAGGAGTGAGTTAAACCAGTTTGGTGGTGGTTGCCACAAAACCCACCTTTGCTGGAGCAGATCTGGGGTTCAGGCTGGAGCTCCAGGCTCGTCTCTGCATCCCTTGCAGGGGATGTGTGCCCTTGGCTGGCAGAGAAGGGAATGCTGGGCAGCTCGAGGGAATGCCAGGCAGCTCAGGAGGGGCAGCCCAGCGCCCACCCTACAGGGTGGGCACAGCCCCCCTGGGTGGGCTGAGGAGGAGGCCCATGGCCACCCCCAGTTATCTGGGCCCAGAGCCCTGGGCCGTGTCCCTGAAGGGTCCCAGTGTCAGCTCGCAGTGGTGCAGAGGAGCACAGCGAGGGAGAGTCCTGCAGTGGAAGATGAAGGACAACCTTCTCCATGCCCACCAGACCCTTCAAGCCTTCTGCTAACTCCTAGCCCCAGGGTTGATGGCTGCTGCTTGTGACCTCCTCCTCAGATGGCTGACCCAGTCCCTCAACAGAACACCTGAGCAGGGAGTAAGGCCAAAGGAGTGGGAAGCTCACTTTTCCCCCAACTGGGAATATGATCTATGGGCCTCAGTGACCTGGCATGTGGCAGGGCTAGGCAGCAGCTGGCCACCCTGCTGGCTTCTCAGGGACACTTTCCTGGCCCATATCACAAGCACTAAGTTAACATGGAATTGTCCAGGAGTGGCACAGTCATGCAGAGATGCCTGGTTCATTTCCTAGCACCTTCCATCCCTCTGTCCTTCCTTCTCCAGTGCCACTCAGTGACAAGCAGCGGCCCTTTGGGATGGGACTGCCCATCTCTGCAGCAGCCAGGCACATTCATGCAACACTTGCACCAACAGGTTGTAGCTTCAAAGAATTGGTCCCAGAAAAACATTAAAAATAGAATAATAATGCTAAATGTCAAGGTGTATCAATTTAAGATAGATTCAGAAATGTGCATGTTTAATACCAGCAAGGACTTCCATGGTTAAATAATATGGCCTGCAATTTAACACAGTCACTGAATTCCCCTGAATTAATTTGTGCTTCAAGTTCAAAATGAGGTATAATGAGCTAGAAAAGTGCACAGTGAGATGGCCCATTTCATCTTGGATAAGCTGGTCATATCAGCCTCCTTAGTCAGGCTGAGTGAATTGGCTAATTAAGTATAATAGCTGATCAGCAGGCATGGACTTGGAGGGGTTTAGTTTCCTTACTCTGTATGGTCAAACATAGTAAAAACTCAGCTGTTCCATGCTCTTTTCAATACTTTTCTAAAAGTTCTACTGCTGGAGAAAAGAGAAGGTTTTTAAAAAAATAACAGAGTAAAACATGTATCAGAAGCATTCTGAGAGATCCAAAAGGTGCTTGTGAACTTTGATTGGGCTCCTGTCTCAGGTGCTGGGACTGCTTTCTGTAATGTGGATGCTTGGGAATGTGTTAAAGGCAAAAGACCTTTGAAGCTGAGAGACAGCTTTCCCCCTTTCCAGTTTTAGAGTCAATTATGGTTTCAATTCTTTTTTGTTGTTTTTGTTGCATCTGTACTTCTAAATAATGCATGGTAGCATGTTTCATGTTAATTATGTTTATGTGAGAGGTTGTGCCTTTCTGTCAGTTTAGATGCACCTTCCCAGGCTTGCACTGCAGGAATAGCATACAGCAAGAGACACTTCCAGCAGGATTTTCCCATGGGGAAAGTGCACCCTAAAACCTACATTATTTTATCTATATTTCCTGGTCTGGTGAAAGATGTAGGGGGTTTGGACTAGATGATCTTCAAAGCTCCCTTCCAACTCGAACCATTCTATGATTCTATGACAATTTTCTTTTTTCTTTAACTACCATTTTTACAAGGATACTTTTCCTGCTCTTTTAGACTCAGACACCTTTTTTGCTAAGCCCTTTTCTTGTGTGAGCCTGCTTCATTGCATCTAGCCTAGGAAAGTAACCAGATGTTTGATAGCCATTCCCAGCACTCCTTAGCAGTTCATTACCCTTCCAATGCATTCCAACAGGTGACAGACATCCTGTGACACTGTAATTAGCTTCCACACATAGTTTATGACCACCTTGGGAGACACTGCATTTTTTTAACTGAAGTAAACAAGTAATTGTGTGTACTGAGGCCACTTCTTAATTCTAAAAATCTTGCAGAACAGCAGTACTGCTTTTTTCTTCTTGGGTCATCTCATGCTCTGTCTGTCTCTAGCTAATGTTGGAGCTAGATTTTGAGCCACCCATTATTGTCAGGAGCAAGCAGAACTGAGTAAAAAAAAACAACACATGTTGTTGTAGTAGTAGTAGTAAATTTCTCTTATCCTCATCTCTGAAAAAGTATTTAATCTAATGTTTCTGCATCCAAAGGTGGAAAAGAGAAATTTATCATTTGCTTTGAATTGAAAATGAAATGCTTTGGCTTCCATTTTGAAATGACATTTTGTAAAATAACCTCAGGATGCTTTATTTTCACCTTCCACCCTGTCTAACCAGCTGCTAAGGCTGCCCACCAGTCAGTCCCCACCTTTCTTCTCCAGCATCTATTCTTGTCTGCAGATGGTCATAGAATCACAGAATGGTTTGGGTTGGAAGGGACCTTAAAAATCACCTCATTCCAATCCCCCTGCCACGGGCAAGGACACCATCCACAAGATCAGGTTGCTCAGAGCCCCATCCAACTTGGCTTTGAACACTTTCGGGAATGGGGCATCCACAGCTTCTCTGGGCAACCTGTTCCAGTGCCTTATCACCCTCACAGGGAACAATTTCTTCCTAATATCTAATCTAAACCTGCCCTCTCCCAGTTTGAAGCCATTCCCTCTTGCCTCTCACTCTGTGCCCTTTGAAGTTTTAGGAAAAGTGACTGAGTGATAGATGAAACCCACTCTCTTGCTGGAGTGGTGACTTATTCCATGCAAAGGCATTCAGGGATAAATTAACATTGGAGGAAACAACTAATCCATCAAACTTCATCAATCTACATAAGGGCTGTCAGAACCATCACCATGAAGATGCTCTCAGCATTGACTCAAGGGAAAGCGAGAACTCCTTGCTGAAACAGAACTTTGTCGATAAGGCTGAGTGTCCCTGGTATACACCCAGCAGCATTAATGTCCAAAATACTTAGGTGTCCTTTCTGCAATGCTACAGAAATCTGCATTAAGAAGTGAGCAATAGGGAGGATGGCAATGAAACACCTGAAAGTGTTAGTGGCCTGTTGGGAGCCTTCTTTCCCCTGTCCACCTCCCTTCACTGCCAAGAGCAATACAAGTATTGATTGCCAGTTAGAAGAAAATTGTGCAATGCATGAAATGTATTCGTAACTTTCTTAATATTTGACAATTATATCATCCATCTCCAAGCTCATTACATAGGAGACGTGCCTACAGAAATAAACTGTGTGATAACTTATATGGGACGATACTGCCGGGCTGATATTGAAGATTTGGGAATATGAAGCTATTTCCTTACTTGCCACTCATAGTACTTGTTTCATCCTTTCCAGTGCTTGGTCCAGCCTGTAGTGAGATGACTCTGGTAATGTGTCTGCCTCTTCTTTTTGGGAAACAGCTCTACAGTTTGATAAGATGTTTTAAATTTTCTTATAATAATTGCTTTCCTCTTCTTGGCACTCCAGTTGTTTACATCAGCAGAGCTGAGAGAAGTCCTTCTGAATGCTTTTATAACTTGGCATGTGCTAAGAGGCAGCCTTGTTCCAAACTGGGAGGAGAAATGAATGCATTGCTTAAACCAAAATCCTTTTGCTCGAGGAAGAAATTGGCAGTTTGAAACTGTCAGGTCACATCTAGTCCCATGTAATATTTCAGAGGGTCACTGATATGACTGACTTCTAAATAAGGGGACATGTAAGACTCCTGGAATAAAATTCTGACTGATGAAAATAGATCATTTGAAACATAATGAGACAGATGATAACGATAAAAATATTTTTTTAAGAGAATTTGATAGGCTTGTGGAGGAGGAAGTTAAAACAAATTAATTTGACTAACACTGCAAGTGAACATAAGGATATTTTCCACAGTTGATTGTTAGTAAAATGGCTGATCAATTTGATCAAAAGGGAAAGCTTAGGGAGGGGAAAGAAAATTGGAAAAGCAGAATATACTTATGGGGTACATCTTCAAAGACAGTCAGCAGTTTCTCATAGTAAATCCTGCAAAAGTCCCTTGTTTCATTTCTGAAAACCTTGTTCATTTCTGAAAATCTTCCTCTCATTGTTTCAGAAATGAATGTTGACTTTGCTATACTGAAGCTTACACACAAACACAAAATGATCCTTCTGTTACAGGAAGGTTATTTTCACAAGTTGAACTTCTCTCTCATATTTGGCTGATCACAAAAGGTGCTGTGCCGAGCCCTGTGGCCTCCCTTGTGGAATGTCTAATATCTGCAACTGCTTTCTTTTGGCAGAGAAAAGCACAACGGGAACTGTGGATTTAGTGTGTACTGAGACCAGTGAAAACCCTCCCACTGATCTCAAGGACTAAGGGCAAGGCAACAAATCAGTTCAGTGCCATAAAAACGAACCCACATTAGTAGGTAGATATGGCAGATTTCATGCCATGTCCGTGGAGATAAATAAAGCCAAGTCTTTTTAATTTCATTAGCCTTCCTTCCTGAAGAGTGCACATTTTCCAGCCTCACCGAGCAGGGCTGATCTGCTACATCCAGTGTATTACACACACCAGTGGCTCCGTGTATTTGAGTGTTAAGGCCACAGTGTTCAAACTCGTCTGAATGCAGTGAGACAGCGGATTGTCCTTCTCTTCTGAACGAGACCTGTTGCTGCAGGGATCAATAGAGCATTAAATATCACCTCTTATTACAGTGAATACCCAATAAATACCACGAGCCCAGTGCAACCTCAGCTGGTAAATATCGACCACGGAATGCCTTCAGATGAAGTGGCTGATCTGAGAGGCTGTTTTAATTATGGGATTTCTGTCAGCAGCCAGAGGAAACAGCAAGATGGGTAACTCAGAGATGAGCAGAGAGGAGAGCAGAGCTTTGCCGAGCGCTGAGCGTGGGTTCGTGTGCCTGGGCTGTGTGACCTGCATGGGCACGGCTCGGGATGGAGCCAGGGGTGCTGCGGGCACACACTTGCATTCCACGCCTGATCGGTGGGTGTGTGGTGTTGGCGGGGAGTGCCCCACATTTCAGTTCATGGAGCCAAATAGGAAATCACTTGGAGGCTGTAGTGTTTGTAAATTTTGCCTTTCCTTCTGGGACGGGTTGACTACAGAGGCTGTAGCCTCCAGACGGCGCTGTGTGAGCAGTGGCAGAGTCTGCCTGCCTCGGCCAGATCAGCATCTTTGTACAGACAGCCTGCGAGACACAGCTTTACCCCATCTCTCTCCCCTGCCTTGGGAGACAGGGAGATTTGCATCCAAGCTGGCAGAGCTCTGCTTTCAGTGTCTCTGCTTCTATAGATTCTCTCTCTGTCTTTTCTGAAATTATTGTACTTTCACTTGTGAATCATTGATTGATATTATTAGTCAGTACTAGCATACATTTAGGTTTGGATGTTGACTGCACTGAATGACAGCATTTAACATTCTATTAATCATCTCTGAACATGCTACATCTATTTCTTTAAAAGTGTGTTTCTTTGTAGTCACCTCATACACACATTTAATAGTTAATGTTATCCTGAAAGCAAACACACGTAGCAGTTTGTGCAATAATTATTGGTATATCACAAAGATTTTTATTGCATTACTCATTCAAAAATATTCCTACAGTTACAAAGTGAAACCTTTATAAAATATGAAGACAGTCTTCCCCCCGACTGAAATGTTGCTGAATGATCAGGGTTACCTGGCATTGTTCTCCAGTGGAAAGCTACTGGGCATTTCAAAGAGACTGGAATTTGTCCAGGCTTTAGTGCTTTTGAAAAGCTTCATCAGAAAAGACCCATGTGCTACTTAGCCCACTTATAGCTCATACTGTTCTGACATTTCTTTTTAGAGAGTGGATGAGCTAGAATCAGGGTAGAGCCACTTGTTTTAGGTACCTACCATTGTACTGAGATATTTATACACCCATCATTGTCTGTGCATTGGTGGATTTATTTCATTTTCCAGCTGCTTCTCCTTAGTTATTTATTTCGAATGTCATCTGCCCTGCTGAATGTTTTTTTGAATCACCTATTAATATCAGTACAGTTCTCCTGAGTGAGTGGTGATTTAAAACCAGATGATCAGAGGACTAGAGCATAGCCTTGGCAACCAATGCCAAGTAAGAAGGTGGCTCTGAGCAGAGTACTGCTCCACATGTTCTCCAGAGATTACTTCCAACAAAAATTGTTCTGGTTTTGTGATTCTCTGTTTATTTGTGTCACTGACAACTTTTATTCCGCCATCTGATTTAGGGGTTTTATTTGTATTTAGGCCTTGTGATTATTATACACTTTTTATTTCTTGCTCAGTATTGCTGTTTTTCTGCAATTTAAGGAGAAAATAAATTATTTCTACATACAGGTAAATTTGACATCTTAAATGTAGATGTTATTAATAATAAAAATATAATTCTTGGAGTAGTTAAACTGTAGGAAAATGACAGCTGAAAAGCTCCTACCTTGGGTCTTAAGTCAGAGCCTTCTTTGTGCTCTGTTGGATGTTGGAAAATTGAACGTTTTTTCAGCATATAGAAAATGAGTTTTACAAACCAGATGGATTATACAAGCACAATGACAGCCCTTGTTTTTTAACAAGAAATCTGCTCCTGATGTTCACCAAGACTAAAAGCATCTGAAAAATTGCCCTGGCAAACACTGGGAATCTTGTGCCAACTTTCTCCCTCCCTACTTCTTGGGAAAGTGAAACTACCTCCAAAATAACCCTGAGGAACTTTTGTTCAGTCTGCTTCTACATCTTCTGAGAAGGCAGACAGCGTGGACCTTTTCTTTCTAGTCAGGAGAGAACAACTACAAGAAAGATTTCCCAACTATTATTCATTCACTGGATCTCTGGCAGGTTGTTTCAGGGTCCTTTACCTTCTCTACACCTTCTCCCTTTCCAGGAGTGCTGAAAGGTGGGTGCCTGAGGCTGAAGACCCCTGAACCAGAGGAAGGTGCCCAGGAAGATGGTCATTCTGAACCCACACCAATTGCTCTGGGTTACCTGCCAAAGCTCTGCTGAAGGTGCTGACTTTAGGGCCAGGCTTAGGTCTATGCCTGTGGGAGAGGTGTGCCTTCCTGCCTTGCAGAGCTGCTTTTCTGTAGTTTCATGGTAAGCTTCAAATATGACAATGCTGAAAACCAGGAGACTGTCTATATTGGGGTTGTGCACCAAGCTCCCTGATTATTTTTAGAAATTACATGTTATTTCACTG
This sequence comes from Manacus vitellinus, assembly GCF_001715985.3. NCBI lineage: Eukaryota > Metazoa > Chordata > Aves > Passeriformes > Pipridae > Manacus > Manacus vitellinus. The sequence goes on from NW_021940488.1 coordinate 2,676,241, forward strand.
GCGCTCCCTAGCTTTTCTTGTGATTTGTTTTTTTTATTTCATAGTCACTTTGCCTGTATCATCTGTGAGTTTATAGACTTTTATTATATCATCCTCCAGCCATCTCTCCTCTAAGGGGCCTTTCTTTCTCCAGCAATGTGAACCATACCATAGCAGTGTCCTTTGGCTTTGTTCTCCATTTTTTCCTAAAATTTTCTGACATTGTGCTCATGTTTTTGGTCAAAGTGCAGCAATGAGATGTATTTAAAGAGCCATCTATAAGGTCTTCATTTCTTTCTTGAGGACCTATCACTGTATATGTATTGTTGGAATTCTTTCATTTTACATGTACATGTACTTTACTGATATTTAATGTCATCTGCCATTTTTTTAAATCCTCATGCTATGAGATTCCTCTGCTGCTCTTTAACTACCTTGAAGTTGATTCTTCTCTCCTTGAAGAATATTGTCACTTCACTGTTCAGTTTCTTCTGAGGACACTTATATCTATGTGGAGGTTCTCAGAGTCTCTGCATGCATGCTTTGCTGGCTCAGGTTGCCTTGTGAAGGAGACTGCATTTAGGTTACCTGAAGGGTAAGGAAACATTTTATTAAATACACATTGAATAACAACTTTCCTCACCCTTTTCTCTGTTTTAGCAGAGCACCTGCAAAATTAGTTTGGCAACTTCATATCTGATTCCTTGATCTTTGCTGTCCGTGGGCCTTGAACTTCCCCCCCCCCCATTACTGCCAGAAACAAGGCTGGGCTGGACCTTCCCCTTCCCACCTGCAGCTTTCAGCCACCATGAGTTCAGCTGGTCCAGCCTCAGCTGCAGGTCCCCCCTTTGGAGCTGTGACAACTGGCAGGTGGCATGGAGATCTCCTCAAAACGAAGACCAATAAAATCAGCAAGAAGTGAAAGACTGAGGTTCATAATTTTTTTCTCCTGAGCTGAACTCCGTAGCCAGAGCTGAGGCAGGTTTGTCTTTTCCCACCTCTGCCTCTAAGCTTGCCACTGTCTCCCCTGGCAAAACCTTTGCAATACCTGCAGCCTCCTCTCTTCTGCACAGCCCATTTTCAACAGCTCACTTAGATCTTTTTCCTCTCAGGTAAATCAGGACTGTCACAGCACCAGACTGAGGCCTTCCCTGTGGTTATAACCACACAGGAACGCTCCTGATGGAGTCCATTGTTTTCCTGTCCCTAGGGGTGCACTCAGGCAATCCTGTACACCTGCCTTTCATTTAACTCTGTTCCTTTAGGCAAAGGGTTCTCCAACACTTAGCAGTGCAATCAGACCAGACACCTCATTCCCAAAAGCACAGGGATTTATAACACACTTTTTTGGTTCACTTCATTTGGGAAATCACATTACTTAGTTTTGTAATCATATCTGCTGTTTGATTGACAGTACCAATTTTACTGAGTTTTATGGCTTCATTTTGTGCTTTGTTATCATACCTCCTGGATCATGTGGATATGAGAATCTCATTTATAAAAATAAAAATTTCCAAACCCCATGAGTCTGGAAGGAAACTGTAAAGTAAGAACACATTTCAATGTGTAAAGGGAGACAGAAACACCAGAAAGTTGCTAATATACCTAAAATAATCACATGTTCCTTTTGAAGACAATAAGGTCACGTGGCCATAGGAATGTACAAATTAATAATTTGGAGTTAGCAAGACTGAAATAAGGTGTTTCTTAGATCTTGGTTGTTCCTTAGATCTTCATTTGCCTGTTCAGAAGACAAAATGAAAGTGAGATATTTGGCAATGCAAAGCTCTAGTATTGCAGGGGTTTTGTTTTGGGGTTTTTTTACAGTCTTATGCAGGCAGCCCAAGATGAATTAAACATACGATTCTTTTTTTTCCTTTAGTGAGAGATGTATCTAAGGAGATGGGAGAGAGGAGTATCTCAGGAGGCTGTAGAAAGAGGGCATTGCAATGTCTATTGACTGATAACCAATACAGAAGGTAATTGCATTGAATGCTCATAAATCTCTACAAAATATCACTTGAACAGAGGAAAGAGACAATAATTATTAATTAATATCTGCTTGTCCAGGCTACTGTTTCACTGGGGCTTATTCAGTATTTTCTCAAGAGGTCTTACCTGTATTGGTGTAGGTTAAGGTATTGAAAATATTTCAAATGTGCAAGTTATTCCTTCTGCTAAAGGAAATTTTGACTCTATTATTTGAAGGCTCCTTTCTATGACTTTTAAAACAGTTTTTAAAGAAAAATAAAGGCAGAAGAACATAAAGGAAAAGACTTGGGAATACAGGTCCAGAATACAAAACTGAATCTAAATACTTGAATGAACAAGATTGGATGTTACATTCTCATTTTTTGGCTGGATGTAGATTTCTCTGTACTAAATAGTCCATCAAACTATATTCAAACCCCAGCCTTTTTACAATCATTGCAATACAGATTTTTTAAAATGATTGTGCTAGCACTGCAATATAATAAAGTGCAGAAATATGGGCAGATTATCAAAGATGTTTCATAACTGGGCATAAATAGAGCTTTTGGAGAAAGGCTATGGTGTCACAGCCACATCAGAATTCACTGGTCCGTCTCTTAATCTTTATCTAAAAATCAATTTTATAGACAATGAGACAATCCTTGCAGCATACATTTGTAGTAGTATATGCAGTGTGCTAGTGGCAAGTGCTGGCCTCTAGTCTTGCAGTAGGACTGCATTCAGAAGTATTATTTGATTTTTCAGAAGTGCCTCTGTATATCATCCCTAGCATAGCCACTTATGGCACTGCACACTTTTTCCAGGAGATACTTTTCCTACAGGGAGCTTTCTCTGGCATCATAAAGCAGTGATGGATTAGTCCTCTTCCACAGTGTTTCTGCAACTAGGAGTCAATGTGGTTTCAAATATGCAGAACTGATATTATCCAATCTCCCTCCTTTTTGTCAGTTCAGGGAAACTTTGAGTTTGTTTTTCTTATGAAGAGTCGAATAATCAGGGCAAAAAGGAAAGGGATCGAGTATCTGTGTGAATGCAAAGCAGGAAGATGAAGTATTAGGTTTTTGCTGGACTCCACCTGTGAAATGATGCACAACAAAGAAGTGTCCATGTTTTTGGTTTGTGATCAACATTCTTATATGCAATGGCTTTGGCAATTTCTCTAAACAGGGCTATACATTTACCCTGCATTTCAGATAGAAACAAGTCGCTTTTTGAAACTTGGAGGGAAGGAAGAGGCTGCTTCTCGGTCATTCTTTCTTGCTTTTTCTGCCACACCTCTTTTTTTTTTTATTTCTTTTCCTATGGAATTGAAGAGAAAGTGAGGTAGAAGGAAAACACTAAAAATGGATCCACGTGTAGCTAGCACAAAAAACTCATAAATTTATTCTACGTGAATATTTGCCCCAAATGTTCACAAATCTTAGATTTATAAGGATTTATTTACAAAAGAGTAGAAAGTTGGCATTCTTAGTTCTGTCTACTGTGGTACGGAGCACTGGTATTATGAACTTGCTCCAGATGCTGACTTTTCATTCCTAGGTTTTTCTCAAGCCCTTTTGGAGGGTTTTGACAAGCATTCTTTAACAATCCACTGCAATCAAATACACAGATCTGCTCAGAAGAGAAGGGAGAATGCAACTTGTGTGACATTGTTATGTTCTTACAGTCCCAGTGCCCCCACCAGCCTGAGTGATTCACTTCCATTAAACAAAGAAAGTAAGATTCAAATGGGTGAGGTGATATGGAGTTTCACTCATGCCTACATCTTTTTACCCATGCCCTTCAAAGGTTTTGTGTGGAGACACACTGGAAATCTTAAAAAGGCCTGAATGGACCTATGGACCCATTGATCAGCCCCCAGAGCTTTGTAGCAACTCTCCAGATCTCCATCAGCAGTTTGCCTGTGGATGACAAGCAGGTAATAGCAATGGGCAAGTCCCAACAACGTCCCAGCTCAGCCCACAGCAGCAGAACCTGCCAAGGCAGTGAGCAAGGCCAGTAAATAAGTGCCTGAGAGTGCCCAACCACCACTAAATTACATGACTGAAAATGTAAAGTCCTCAGAGCTTTAAAAAGCTAAGGAGAGACAGCATTTCTCGACAGTTAATAGGAGAGGGGAAAGGAAGTTTCCTCTACAAGGACCTATTTTATATCTAATTTTTTGTCACATTATTTTTAAGATAGCCCCAAAACTGGGACAGTTACACAAAGCAGAACTATACAAGGCCACCATAGAACAGATAGAAATAGTAAGGCAGTCAGAGAAAATTACTTTTTTATCTGATTACTCTTTTTTTTCTCAGCTGGGTCAAGCTGCCACTATAATTCTGCTTCTCCTTCTCTCTGTCTCAAAAAAAAAAAAGGACTTTGCTGATCACATACGATAGGATCATCAAACTTGTGAAATGGAATTGTGTGCACTTACGCTATTTGCTGATAAATTTTACTTGAACCTGAAATACTCTTTAAATAACTCCAGAAAGGCGGTAAGAACTGGATATGGATAGGTCAAGAATCTCTAATAAAAGCTTAACAAATCATTGTTTGCTCATAGGTGAGGTTTATTCTCAGACAAAACTCTTCTTCCCTTCAAGCAAAATATTTCATGCTGGTCCAATAACATCTCAGTGAAAATCAACTTTTCTGCTCCTTAGCTGTTGTTCCATCCCAAAAGCGAGGCCGTATTGAAAATGTAAATTTTTTTCTCAAGCTCTGCCATTTTGTACTTCTCAAGTGGCAGAGTTCCAGGGAAAACCCATCATGTTTTATCCAAAAACAAAAACTCACTGTGCAGACTCATCAGTACTTAAGAAAAAGAGGGTTTGATTTTAGATGTACAGGTAGCAAGTTCTTAAAAGCAGAACTGAAAGCTGATTTGAAGCTTCCAATTCAATTTCCTAAGAAGGCAAACTTTAAGTGAATGCCAATTGGCTTGCAGGAGTTGCTGATAAAATCTATAATTCACCACTTAGAAAGCTATAGGTTGAGGGTTTTGTTCATACTCAGAAATGTTTGTGTTCTGTCTGTCTCAGCAAGATGAAATATCTTTGTCCAATGTAAAAATGGTTAAGAGAAGTTACAGAGTCTAGCTTTTCATCTGTTCTTCCCAGTCCAATAAAGGAAGAAAGAGATAGAATAATCACATCAAATGCCATAAATGATAGTAAAAGAATTTATGGAGAGTGATTGATGACCTTAATGTGAAACCACATGCAGCTAAGGCAATTGCCAACTCAGAGCAAGCAAACAGAAGGACCAGTTGATGCCATTTAAAGTGAAACAACCTGGCTTCATATTGCTCACTACAGTGTCATTTGCTTTGGAGTTTGCTTTTTCAGCCTTTAAATAGCTCACGTGTTCTGTTTGAATTGTCTAGGATTCTTGTTTTACTTTTACCCAGAGCTTTTAATTTAGGTAATTTAGTATAGCTTAAACAGAAAAAAAAAAAAAGGAAAAAAAAAGAACAAAGAAAAACTATTAAGAAATAAAATGCTTTGTTGCTGTAGGCTAGTGCTTGCTGTGTGATCTTTTCTGAAATTAGTACTATAATTATTATTTGTGGTATCATGCCATGTTCAACAAACAAAAGTGTTTTAAGGCTTAGTCTTCTGCATGACAGTGGAGTAAGTGAGTATCAGGCCCTGTGCTCTTTTACGACTCATGTGAATACAACACAAGGGTAATGAGTATAAGCAGGAAAGAAAAGACTCAGATCTGAGGCTGCTTTATTATATGTTTCTTCTTTTTTAGTTTTTCATTTTGAATCACTGTGGCAGAAGATACAGCACCAGCAGACACTCACACAGCTATTAGCCTGTGCAAGGCCAAACAGGCTAGACAAAGTTTTGCATATGATCATAAAGAGAAATAAAGATTAATTGCTTAATGTCAAGTCTGTGCAAATTTCTAACTCTTTGTTAAAGAAAGGCATAATTTGGCTGTTTCGAGATTTAGTCTGCTTAGCAAGAGAGAGAAACTGATAAATAGGCATTATGTTATTCCCTCCACCAAAAATGGCACACAGGAAAAGCAGTGCTGAGCACTCTCCTGCTGTTCCTCCAATGTCTTCCTCAGAGGTAATTTCTTTCACTTTTCTTTCTTTTTCTCCCCTTCTGCCCCTCCTTACCCCTGTGCTATTATAATTTGCTATTTTTCTGCCTTTCTCTTAGTGCAGCCACCAGGACACAACATGAACGCAGGTGAACAGCACTAACAAGTTAGTCCTTGCAATGAAAACATTTCCAGTGTGTGGGACTATCTGTTCTCTATTTCTCTTCTCGATTTCATTCTCTTTAAAATTGCTAGGCTGTTACGGATATGTGAGATGAGTTCAGCCCTCTATCAGTTATATGAGAGATTTTAGAAATTTCTAATTTTTTGCTGGAACTCTCCTATGAACCCAAGAGTAGAAGTAGCCTTTTTAAGCAGCCTTTGCTTTGCCGGGAATCATCGTCAAAAATCATCTTCTGCATCTTCTCTCATACACCTTTCCTTTTCTAGGCTGTCTTCTCCATTTTTATTTCTGTCTGATATGGCTGTAAAGTTTCAAGGCAGTATTACCTTGATTGGCTGTGTGGGGTGCTTTGCTTATGTAGCATGGAACAGACACTTGCTTGTAATAAAGTCCATGGCATCATCCATGGTCAAGAAGGGCTAGCTGGAGAATTTTCACAACAACCAAAGGAAAAAACAGATTTCTCCACAGCATGTTTTTTAAAATTTGTGTTCAGGCATTGATAAGTATGTGTGAAAGGCACATGAGAATAGAAAGAGAATAAAGAACAATTTCTTCATTCTCCAACTCTACAGTCAGTCAGAGGGGAAAAACACCCCTCTCAGAGAGAAGTTCATGCAGGGAAAATGTCCTTGTCTGTATCTCTCTGCACTCAGCCCATAGTTATATCAGACAGATAAAGCAGCACAAGGGCCTCATTGAGTTAAGAAAACAAACAAAAATCAAATTATTAAAATTACTTCTAGGTGTGCCTGATGCCCCAGTTGAGAGAACAAGATTCTCTCTGGGGCTGAATCTGAGCCACCATGTGGCAAAGACACACACGTGCCCACAGGGACACTTTCTAGATTGACCCGATGGCTATGGACAATTTCCTGGAGATGGTCTGCTCAGGTCTCTCACAGGGCAGGGGTATTTTGGCACCACTGCCTTCTGTCTGGGCTCAGCACAGCTGGGCCACCTGGCAAAGCTCCTGGCCGAGCTTGCCATGAGGAAGCCTCACCTTGGGCCAAGAATGGCCAGGACTCGTCTCAGGCATCAGAAGAAGATGAAAATGTGATCAACACTGGCTTTTGGTTCCCTTTTCTTGTACCCAGCACCTTCTACCCGAATAACCTTTCCACAGGAGGTTGGACAGACGCCCTTACATTAAGGTGTCTGCCCACCCACACGAATTGCCTTGGCTGGGACTCAGCTCCATCCTCAGCTGTGTGCGGCATCCAAGAGGCTGTGCGTTTCACATTTGCTTTTTTTACAAACAGTCAAACTGACTTTAAAGTAACTTACACAAAATGTCACACAGAACCGAGGAAACCTGACCACCACAAAGCTCAGACAGAGCAAGTGCACAAAATGGAGGGGTAGGGATAGAGGAGAGAATGACATGGCAATAATACAAAGCTGTTAATCACCAAGAATAAAGATGGGCAGAGATACTCGTCCCACCTTGCCCAAGGGAAGATCTCCTTGAAGCCATGCTTTCACTCTGTTGCAGCACCAGCTCTTTGGAGATATTTTAATATTTCAGCTCCCGTGTTTCCTAGATAGCTAATAAAGATCCTGTAATAGAGTTACTGAGGAGAGGAGGTCATCAACTGTAATGTCTGAGTGCAAAATGCTGACTTTCCTCCCACCTCTCCTGAATCTGCACAGTGCAGTGACTGGCACAGTTTACTTTGTATAGAGGGCTATTGTCCAGTGATAGGGAGAGATAAACCCCTGGAAATGGTCTGGAACCATTGTTATTGAACAATAATGCCATGGAGACCAGTGATATAAAAGAAAGAAAATTATATTTATAAATATATGTGTAAATGATATCATGTCAATACTCAACATGGTTGTGTTACAAGGTCTGTGGTAAATTTTGTGCCAAACTAGATCTCACCTACAAAGTTGACAGAGTATAAAAAGGGAAGAAATTTAGTCAACTTTACAATTTCCCTCAGTCAGACACACCTTGGGATACATTTGGTTCTTTAATTTGAGAGCAAGGAGTGTGAGAATCTGTTTGAAAGCAAAAGTCACCCTAGTACTGACTGCCTGACTGACACTCAAATTAATTTCAGTAAATGTAGTGAGCCCATGAAAGGAGAGATGACTAAGGTATGACTAACCCGAATGTCTAGAGATGATAATTTGTCCATAGTTAGAGGAGTCTGCTTTACTGAGCCCTTTCTATGTGATGTTTCTATATCCACAACTCCAATTTATTGTTATTATTATTATGCTTTTATATGTCTAGAAATGTACATGGCACCTTATGCTATTAAACCTGCAAGTTGCTGCTTCTTGCCAATTCAACCGTGAAACACAAAGCAATAATATCAGTGATATGAAAATTATATTACGTTTTCTATAATCTATTTATATGGAGGAATAAAAATCTTCATAAAAGTATTCTGCTCTGCTTCTTCAAAAAGACAGTGAGGATTCCTAGCAAGAGGAAGGAACTTTCATTAATCAAACAGGGGTAAAGAAAACAATTTTGAAGATTTACTCTTTTAGCAGTCTAATGTGATAATTTTTGAAGTGAGGTAGAGGAAATAATATATTGAAAATGGAAGAAAGGGTGGAGTTCATAGCTGCTGAGTTGGTTCACATAGCTTTTTGATGTTTTTAACGCGGTGGGACCTTTATAGATATGACTCCTTCCTTCCTTCCTTCCTTCTTTCCTTCCTTCCTTCCTTCCTTCCTTCTGTCCTCCCCTTGCACACCCCACATGGCTTTTCCCCAGCATCTGAGGCCCTTCCTTGCATAACAGCAGTGCATCCATCAAAGTGTGGTGCAGGCCTGGAGCCTTGCCCAGCAGAAAGTGTAAGGAAAAGAAGGGGCAGGAGGTATTCACTCCCCACTCTCGGCTGGCAAGTTCCAAATCAAATTGGAGATGCAAAACTCATGTTTGATTAACAGCACAAAGGCAGTTACTGAGTCATCATTTTAGCTTTCCTGTCTGTGGGATACTAAACACTGTAGCACATATTCATCGATAAATTACTGAATAGAAGACCTGGGAAAATGCCTTTTGAAATGGCTTTACCTGCATGCATTCAGATGTTTGCAGCCATGAATATTCTAGCAAATGGGTTTACAAGTGGTTACAGTCACCGCAGCATTACAATTCCCTGCAGTAATAGAAGATATCCACAAAAATGATGTTTGACTTCATAAATATCACTAAGAAGTCAAAGAATTACTCTTACCAAACACATTAAGAGGGAAGTGTCCCCAAGGCATCCATTCTGGACCAAGTAGTGTATGCCTTGATCCTGCATTCAAGTCTCTGGGGCCACAAATGTTCACCCAAGTGGTTTCAGGAGTGAGATCCAGCACAACTGATGGAATTTTGATTCTAAGTGAGTCAGAAGAGACTGCTTATGAACTGTCAAAGGGAAAGTTGAATAATGAACATATTCAAGCAGATAGCATGCTGCTCTTCAGTAAATGAACCATTGCCTCCAAGCTAAGGTACCCTTGTAGCCAAAGCTGCTTTCCATTGGCTCTGCAGGAAAATAAAAAAACAAAGCAAGAAGAAGCTGGCCTCAGATGTTAATTAGTTAAATTGCTCCATGTTATTTTTCCAGTATATTATGAATAGCTTTTATTATTTCACAGACATCAGTATTTCTAAAGAAATATGATGGCTCTTTCCTTTATCATGTGCTTGTAAACTTCCTTATTACCTCCCCTATCATAACTGCAGCAAAATTGTCATCGATTGCAGTGCGTGCGAGTCTCAGTGAGATCTTCCACATTTGGCTTTTATTACTTAGAGTTTAATCTGTGCTCCTAGAAATAAAATGTTCATTTGCCCTTCATGTAATTAGCCTCACAGATTGAAAGCTGCAAGCAATTTTGAACTTGCTGTAAGTAAATGCATTTAACAGTACGATTGCCAGGCTGTTAAATCTGAAATGCTAGAACCTGAAATTTTATAACATATGCATGATTCACAGCCTTGTCTGCACTAGAAGAAAGATTCCTGTTATATCACACCAGTATGATGCCCAAAGATGCTGCAGGCTTCTGGTGTCATAATTCTGTGAAAAGTGTCTTACCTGGCTGTTTAGTTGCAAAAATGAAACAAATTAATGCTGCATTTGATCATTTGCCATTTTATTCCTCCCTTCCTTTAGCAAGGAAGAAGTGTGAGGATTTGGGGTTTTTTTTTAATAGATACAGCCATGCATGCAGACTGCTTAAGAAAATCAGGTATCATAGATACAAGCCTATGACCCACTCTGAACTACCAATTTGGAAGTCTTTCTGGCATCCTGATGCAATCACACCCGAGCCATGTTTTTCCATCCCGCTCAAGAGTCCCAAGCACGACGGGCAAACTCCCAGGCTGAAGGAAGAGGAAAAAGGCCAGCTGCTAAATATAGCTGGCCCTGTCTCTCCTGACAGCTGTACTCCAGCCCCAGAGTCTCACCTGGCTTTGGATGACGGATATGGTAAAGGAAAGGTCTTCACTTCTGGTTCAGATTCTGCAGGAACATTGCAGCTCAACAAAGAGAGCAAACATTTTGAATATAGTTGCCTTTAACGCAGTTAGGATTCTAATCTTCCCTGTGATCCTGGGATGAAAATGGTAAAACAGCCTACAAGAAATGGCTATTGTGCCACCAATGCTTCTGGCCCATGCCCTGCCCCCATTCTTCTTTGTCAGATACTGAAAATCAAATCCTGCACTCACAGTGGCAACTGGCTCAATGTACAGGAATGGGTTATTTTAATTTCTATTCAAAACCTTGATGGTAGCACTGTATTCCATATTTCGTATTTCTGTATTTCATATTTCCCAGTGCACTTGATCAGGCTCTGCCCATGCTGAACACAGAGTTGGGTACTCAGGGGAGCAAGAGACTGTGATGCCTGAAGTTACTGAATAGGATCCAGTTCAAGTTTAAGCAGATATTTTTATTTGTTATTTGACTCAGTTAAGGTGGTACACTGTGCCTTAATTCTCACTCTCTCACACCAGGCTGGTACATCTGTATTATCTTTATAGCTTACACAAGGTGTTAACTGTTCTTAAAAGTAGCTGTGTTTTAAAGAGAAATATTTGTCTGTGGGAAGAATTAGCCTGGAAATGATGTTGAAGCTGCTTTTCAAAGTAATGGAAGCAAATATTTTTAAATGCTTATATTATTTTAGTTGCAAAAAACAACAACACAAGCAATAAGACTGTACTTTCCTAGTGTCCTGCTGTTTGCCCAGTATGACAGCCACTCAGTATGGCCTGTCTGGGATGTGTACAGCTTAGCTTTTTTCTTTTTTAGCTTGTCAGTCCTAGATGGCTATGTTACAAACAAGCCCAAGGTTCATCCTAAGATGGGCAGACCCACGAGCTCTTCTCCCGAGGCATCAGCTGTGGATTGCTTCCCTTTGAATGCACCCAGAGGTACATTTGATAGGGACAAACCATCAGGGCCTCTGGCACTCTTCTTCTTTGATGGTTGGGTTCTGCACTCTTTACTTATCCCAGTAGGCCCAGTGATGGATCAGGGCTTTAAACATTTTGCTTCAGCTAAAGGTTCATTGGGCACCTTAAAGATGCATTAGATGACTAATGTATGCCCTTCTCTTCATGTCTTAAGGGTAGCAGTGCATAATGTCAGCAAGGGCCTCATGGAGAGTGTCTTATTAGCATGGATTTGTAATATTAAGCATAGTTTTAACTGCGATGGACTTGTGCCATTAACATTTAGTGGAATTTTATAAGCACTTCATCAGCTCATATATAGGAGGGTAATAGGCCCTCTTACACCCAGGTTGACATTTTTTACTATTTCCCATGTTTTTGTGTCACTCACTGGCCTTGTGAGCACAAGTAAAGTACAGAATCCTCGACTGTGAACAACAAATGAGGGATCAACAGTTTCATTGTGAGAGCGGCATTTTTGTTGGACAGTTTGCTCCTTTCACTCCATAATATATAAAACTGTTCAACTTGGCAGGTTTGGATTTGCAGTCAGAAACAAAAGAGAAGGGAGAAAAAAGCTCAGGCATGGTAGTGGGCAATGTGTTTGGGTTAAAAAGCAGGTGGGGGATGGTTGGAAGCCTTGGATTTCTTTAATTTTATGGCTTTTTCATTCTTTACTGCAGGGCTCAAGCCAAGCAGGGAGTATCAGAACTTTTTTGTTTTCTTATTCTAAATTTTAAGAATAAGAATGTAGAAAGTGCACAGAGCACTTTCCTAAAGCACAGTTGCTTTAGGAAACCCTGTACTGAAAGTAGCAACTGAGGAGAAGACTCACCTGGCAGCTGGAGTTATGAGAAGGGGGCTGGGGTGGATTAGTTCAGTTCTAAGATGACGCACAAAGAAATTTCACCTTTTAACCTTCCTTTCCCTTCCTCTTATTTCAGTGAAGAATAAGAAAGAAGATAGAAGGAGGCAGAGAAAGAAGATTAATAACTTTTTTTTTTATTGTTCATGGAACCAGATGGAAGAGGGTGAGCATTGAAAGCACATACTTTCTATGCTTTGCTGTATTTGCAGAATGTACTGCACACAATTTCCATCATAATTTTTGTGACAGGAATAAATGCAGCTGGGACAAACAATGGGAAGGCCTGTGCTGTACTGCTGCTCCTTCCCAGGACCATGCTCAGTGTTAGCTTGACCTCTCTTTGCATCAAGGCCTTTCTCTTCCTTAATTCACATGACTAAGTGAAACTTGCAGCTTTATTTTTTCCTTTATAAACAAGAGCTTTTTTTCAGATGTCTGGATAGTGGAAACAGGAAACCAGAAGGTGATTAAAAATAATGTTCTATTTATTTTATTTTTAAACTTCCATATCCTTGTGGAGGTATTTTTATGATGCCTGAATAATTGAGTTGGCAAAAGCAGGAAAACTCCAATGATTTTGAATTCTAGTTTATTGCCTCTAGACTGACTTTCCAAGTACTCCCCACTTTCCAGGTACAATCTATATGAAACGCCTGCCTGTAGGCTTGAATTGTAACCTGACATGTGTGGTACATCCTGTTATTTCAAATAGAAATGCATGCAGGAAAATTGTGGAGGGAACAAGATTCTGTGGGACACTTTTTCCCTCTCAGTCCTACACAGCAGTAATTAAAAGCCAGGTTGAAGCACATGAACTCTCCAGGCATAAGCCCCCCCCTCCATGCTCATGGCTGACACTGAGGGAAGTGCTGGCCTTCATTTCCTGATTATTGACCTCCTGACAAGTAGCTAATGCTGACCCATAGGAATTCTCGTGCCCCATCACAGACTGAGTCTTCTCTAGTGAATATTGCACCTTCTGCTTCTGGCCTCATCAACAAGTTCTTCCTTCCTCCTGTCCTCCACAACCCTTCTTCAGTATAGTCCCAGTCTCCTTCAACGCCAGTCTTTCCCTCAGTCCTAGTCTAGCTCTTTGTGGGTCATTAGAGAGCTGAGTGCTGCTGGGACCAGGGAGGGGATCACTGAGAGCACAGGACAAACACTTGTGCAGTCCCCAAGTTGCAGTGGGGAGTGTTGTGCAGCCCTTGAAGGAACAACCTGAGACCATAATCCACAGCAGATGGAAGGAGCAGAGATTAACAGCTGCTGGATGTCTGATGAGCCAAATGAACGGAAGTTTTCAAATGCACATATTTTGGCCAAATTTGGGTTAGACTTTACTAACAGTGTATGAATACTTCTTCCCACCTTTGAACTTTTAGCTCCAAAAGTGCTATAACTGTCACATGCAGTATTCTACAGGAAAATTTTTGTATAAACCAGGCAATATCTTAATCTCCTTAGAAATAACTGAGTGATTCTAAATGATCAGGTGTGGGGAAAGGTAGGCAGCACAGCATGTTTCAGTCCAGGAGGTTTAGATATGCCAATACTGTGGTGCAGAATCACCCTATACTTAAAAACCTACCTCCAACACCTGGACTACTGAATTCAAGTTCTTTACTCAATTACAAACTATATGTACAGAATTTTTATGCAGATAAAAAGTACTAATGCTTAGGAAGCTGATCCAATCCCTTGGTTTTCCTTGGTGTGGGATCCATCTGGTTGACTGTCTAGGAGTTAGGTATTGAATCTCAGTTGGTCAAGGGAGAAATGGGAATAGGCATCCTCCAGCAGCACATTATGTCTCTACAGTCAGCATCCCTGTCATGTGGAGCAAATCATCCCTGAGTGCTGCCTGTCTCGGAATTTAGGCAGAGGGTATAGGTAGACATCTAATGTGTTAACTATCTGAAGTGAGGTAAGGTACATCCTGGCAGAGGAAGCTGTCTATTAACAAAGCTGAATTGGAACCAGCACTATAATACATTCTGGCTTTTCATCTAAGCTTGTAACACTTAGAGTCTCAGTCTCATAACCAACCACAGTAAAACCAAAAGCAGGTTTTAAGAGGAGAGTGGAGGAGGCAGCCTTTCTGTACCAGAAGCAGCCTGATACTATCTTATGTGACGATAAGCCAAGATCTGTACCAGTCCTGACTGTTTGGCAGGGGAAGGTGTGGAGAGGATGTAGGGGCTTGTTTTTACTCTTCCACTAAAGAAGCCAGTGGGGCTGAACCAACAGGAGATAGTACAGCTTTCTCCTGGTACAGGGCCAAAGCAAACTGCCTATCCTCAGGCAAGTGAGAAAGAAAGAAAAGAAGTTTAGGATTAGCTCCAAAAAGAGAGATACCACCCTTGTCACTGTGGAAAAGTGCTGGCCTATAGGACTTCACTGTTCAGATGCAGTCAGGATGCTACAATGAAAAAGACTCAGTAGGTTGGCACATACTCTGGGTGAACCATAATATCCTATTTCTCAAAAGAACAATTTCTTTTTATTTTGGATTTTAATCTATTTTTGAAGCTCAGGGCATAATGGAAGAACATTAACTGAGTCCAGAATGCTTAATCTCTGCAGGAGAGTATATGAGTCATATTTTTTTTTCAGCTAATAGAAGCTCAGACTCAACTATTGACCAAACAATCAAGTGGTCTCAAACATTATGCAGGGAATATCTTCTTATTGAAAGCTTTTTCAACAGGTTAGATTACATTTTTTTTAATATGTAATATTTTTTGAGTATTACAATACTCCCAAACACTGTGGAGGATATTCTTGTCTTATGATTTTCTTTATTTAGGTTTCAAAAGAGATTGGCCTGTAACCATTATAGATCCACCAAGGTTTGTGTTTGACCCTTCAAAAAATTCAGCCCCACACTTACCCCTTGCATTGCAATGAGCAGTGACTCATCTGACATTTAGCAGAGCAATTCCTTCCTTTGGATTTATTATCATTTGAGAATTACAGGCCATCAGCCACTGACTGCTCATGTGCAAAAGGCTGATTGTCCTGCTGATGTTTAGTGGCAGACAGGATCTTCAGACAGTGACATGTGATGACATCAGCATTGCCAAGATCCAGCTGACTGCGCTGAGCACTTGAGCATTGCAAGCTGGATCCAAGGGCAGACAGTTTTCACTACAGCAAGGCCAATTACCACTAATATTCCTTCCTAGAGCTTTAAGTGTTATAAATTATTTAATAGGGATATTATAAACTTTCATAGAATCACAGAATTACTGAGGTTGGAAAAGACTTTCAAGATCATCGGGTCCAACCTTTGACCGATCACCACCTTGTCCACTAGACCAGAGCATTGAGTGCCACATCTTTTAAAAAATACCTTACATTTTTTACCAAATGCTCTGAAAATAAGAGTACAAATAATATTGATAAAAATAGTTGCACCTGAATAGAAACATCGGTTCATATAACTCTGGTTTTCATGGCTACTACTTTTATGAGACACAGAAGCCTTTTTTACCTATAAATAAATGTTTCCTTAGGGTTTGGATCAGAAGATCCAGTATTGCCATCCTGAGATTATTTTTTTTTTTTGAAGGTAAGAAGCTAAGATCAGTGCTTTGGGTATATTCTTTGCTGTGCCTCATATACATTATGGATATAAAGCCAGAGTAAATAATGTCCTTGCTGCAGTAATGATGCTAAATAAGGTAGAGGGACTGGCTGGACTACTGGAGCTGTAGACTATCCTCCATTGCCTCAGGGAGGGAATCTCTAAAGGAATGTAATATTGGTTCTGCTCTGGGAGTACCACAGAGAGAAAGATCCTCACAGCTCTAATGACTTTCCTCCTGGAGCTCTGAGGAATATGTTGTAAAGAAAAGGGCTGCTGCCCTTCCTGAGAATCTCCCGTGCAGTCAATCCGATTGTTTAAATTCTTGTCTGAGAATGAAAGAAATAATAGTTAGTAGCAGTTAGTTCTTTTCCTCTGTGTGTGCATCACTGAATGAGTATGGGCAGGTTATATTTTATTTGGTAGAGTTTTTTAAATATACACAGTAAGTTCTTCTAAGTTCCCAAATTCTGCTTTACTTTATTTTGTAGGCTAGACTGGTTCATCTTTTATCTTCTGTCTTATTGTAGAGCATGTCTGAATGGCGTGTTTTTTTTTTTTGCATTTTTGAACATCATTACATATAGAGTGTATGAACTGAACTCTTTATTTTATCATTTATTTTACCAACTTGCAGGGAAATATACAATTTTGAAGGGAAGTGGTATGACTCCATCTGCAGTTTTCAATTGAAGAGATTTACAATATCCTACATTCACAGGATTATTGCAGTTATATTGCAGGTAGTTTTCAGTAAGGTAGGTCAGGTTTTGGAAGCAGGCAACCATGAGAGCACAGAGGTCCGAGGGTTTCAGTCTGCTTGGTTTTTCTTTAAAAATAGCTAGTGTGTCTCAACATTGTGCTGAAACTTGTACAGACACTTCCTTTGACACCCGAACTCCTTGCTGGATTTCTGTATCTCAAAATCAGATACAGTAAACCTGTTTCCTTATAGCTTTTAGAAAACCAAGAAAAGGTTGCCATCTCAATACAAGATATGGAGTACGTTAATAAAGCAGTTAATAGGATGCTTTTTTATACAAGTTGGAATAGAGTTTTGTTTGTTTGGTGGGGGGTTTTCCCTCTCAACAGAATTTTAGAAGTGGTGGGGTAAGAAACTATTTCTATGGTTGTCTATTAGTTATCTATTTGATAACTAATCTAGAACTATAAGTCTTACATGTAATTTCTGGAGTTTCAGAATTGAAACTAAGAGCAAAGAGTCCAGATAAGACGATCTAGTATAATGAATTCAAAATATCATTATTTTCTCTCTGGATTACAGCTTCATACTTCAACAGATTAACAGGAAATATATAACTGAAATTAATCTCAAACTATTAAAAACAGATTACAAAGTTTTATATCCTGTAAACTGTAAGGCTTCACATTTTAATCTGACTTGCATTTTGGTGGAAGCCTGGAATCTTTTGCAATTTACCAGATGTCAAGGGATTTAGGACAATAAGTATGCAAGTAATCTTTTGGACTCTTCAACTCCCTTCTTATGACACTTAATATATTTATTATATTTCTATTTATATTCCATGAGGGAATTTGATCATAAAAATGTATAGTCATTCTTTTCTTGTTTTCAACCACTCAAAGAGCATTAATCAAAACTATCCAGAACCTCTTAACCTGCAGCAGTGACAATCACTATATTCACAATGCGCCAGTGGGTATCAGCAATTCCCTACAACAGCACATGTATGGATGCTCTGTCAGGACTGAGGTCGGCATGGTTCTAATTCTCTGAAATATACCATTCTAGGCTATAAAAAAATTGGAAGCAGATTCTGAACTTTCAACCCAACACACACAAAAATAATAGGGCAGGCAATTTCCTATGGAAATTTCTGTTGCCCCAGTGTTGTGGACCATGATTACTCTTCCTCCCTCATTTGGCAGGCTACCAAAGCAGATTTACATTTCTCTACTTACAGACAGAGAGCCAGAGCAGGTGATTTTTGTACAAAACACCTATCAGGACCTAATGTGGGATGATGTTTCCTTAGATTGCTTTTTGGTCCATATGTTGCTAGGGAGATAGGCACACAATTCCATTTTAGAGTGTGTTGCAAAAACAAGGTTGGAAGTTAGAAATCCTGGGTTCTGTTTCTAGATCTGTTGTTGATTTGCTTATTATCTCAGTCATGTAATACTCGGTGCTTCAATTTTTTTGCATGCTTCCTTAGGCTATTAAATCATAACTCAGAAAGGTAGTATAAGGTTAAAGTATGTTTGAGATCCCTGGTGCAGAAAAACTCTTAGGTATTGTTAAGGCCCATTGGCCTGTTCCTGCTTCATTACTGAGATGCTATGAAATTCCCATCTGTTTTATTGTGGCCTAACAATCTGTTGTTATGGTGGAGATACATAATAATAACAACTTTTGAATCTGTAGGGATGTATTTGCCATTGACTAGTTGCCTTTTCAGTCTCTGAGTCATTAATGAGAAAAAGGAGGAAAAGTATCTACACTATTTTCTACCTGTGGTCCATACACTACTGCCCGTGTGCTCAAACTCAAAGGCAAACAAGCCCCTCTGGACTCCCAGGGAGGAGTTATTTGGATTCAAAATACTAGACTAGTATTTGATTTCCACCAGCACAGCCCTTCGGGCAGCTTCTCTCATGTGCATTTCAATATTTTCTCCTCATCTATGTTTATTGTGAAAAACTCTTTCAGGACTACGCTGTGCCCACTACCCACCACCTGTGATGTCTGTGTCAAGCCTCCCAGGGACCAGAGCTGTAGAAAGACAAGCCAAGACAGTGATTTCTGATGCTTTTTTGCAACACCCACAATAAAAGTGAGTTACCCTAATTTAAGGCTGAAAAAAACCCCATTTTTTTTGAAAAAAAAATCATAATACAATACTGCAATTCAGTATTCAGGACTAGAGCACCTCCCCTATGGAGACAGGCTAAGTTGGGGTTGTTCAGCCTGGAGAAGAGAAGGTTGTGTGGAGACCTCATGGCACCTTCCAGTCTGTGAAAGGGCCTACAGGGAAACCAGAGAGGAACATTTCATCAGGAACTGTAGTCACAGGGAAAAGAGGGAATGGCTTCAAACGGAGAGTAGGTTTAGATTAGATGTTAGGAAGAAATTCTATACTGTGAGGGTAATGAGCCACTGGCACAGGTTACCCAGAGAAGCTGTGGATGCCCCATCTCTGGAACTGTTCAAGACCAGGTTGGATGGGACTTAGAGTGGAAGGTGTTCCTGCCCATGGCAGGAGCTGGAACTACATGATCTTTAGGGTCCCTTCCAACCCAAACCCTTCTGTGATTCTATGATTCTATTATGGTGGCGCTTAGGATAAAACATTTTCTGCATGTTGGCTACTTGCAATACATGAGTGGCTCCTGGTGCCATGCACTAACTTGCTACTTGAAAATTCTGGCAGAATAAAGACTATGGTTATATACAGAATAAATGAACAAATGAGCTTACACATTTGTCCACAAAGTTTCTGAAGAGATTGTTGTGACGTCTTTTGCTTTTCTTGTTTGCCCACTAGGCAGACTGTCCTTGTGCCAGCTGCCTCAAAGTCCCTTACACCTCCTCCCCCCTCTTCAAATATAGCAATTTCTCCCCATCAACAATTTAATGTCATTTTCCCTTTCATATCTGAAAAGCCCCACATGTTTCTGGGTTTTCCCTCTTTTCCTACATATCTTCTTCCATCCTTGGCCATACGTGCTTTTCATAACATAAAGGCAAGTTTGTAGGCATAAAAGAGTTTGGTTCATTATTATAACTATGGGAATTTGGCTAATGGCTTCACATTTTTTCACAAGAATCAGTGAGGAATCAGTTCCTTGTTCCCTGAAACGCAGTACATTAGGAAGAGAATAAAACTTATTAATGTGAAGTGAAAAGTTGCTATTTCTTTCCTGGAACCACCCCAAAAGATGCAGGGGGGTGATGAAGTCTGTCAATATGTGGGTGTTTCCTGTCTAACAGAAGGAATCCACCATGGGAAAAAGGCCTTCATGCTGAGCTTTCAGAATAATAGGGCAGCATATGTGTTTGTAATGTGGAAGCTCTGTTAGGCATTTCCCTTTCCGAAGCAGTGTGTTCCATGCCAAGCACACACCAAGTAAACAAACAAAGGATGACTGTGACTCTGCATTAAAATCATCTGATGTTCCCACAAGTGAATTTCTCTTTGCTATAGGACTGACCTGCACGGATATTCACAGTGCAGTATAACAAATGTTCGCTTTCCATTAACGTGTTTAGGCTTCGCCTACTGATAATCTTGATTATAAAAATTGTGGTTGCTTTCCTCGCTCAGGCATCTGTGCTACCGTGTGGTTTTCATCCAGCTGAAGTTACACATCATTGACCACAAGTTTGCTATGAGGTCTTTGATTACACGGATGCTCGTCACTCCAGTAACAAACCCAGAATCAGCTTCCAGACAACACTCTGCCCACGTACAGTCTCCCTGTTAAACCCTTACACACTCACCTGATTCATGGAAAGATTAAGACATAAAGCAAGAAATTACTGGGCTATTAAAATGTGCCCTATGAAAACTGTTTCCTTCTCTCCAAGGAACTATAAATCTGTGGGGAAGGGAGAAATTATTCCAGAAAGGGTTTAGCCCCTGTGAAGACAAATATTCTAGTAAGAGGCCACTGTCTATATAATCACAACTGTCCTGCAGGAGATTTTCCTTTCTTAATGTGTCTCTGCCTTATTGTCCAAGAATTTTATTGAGGAATACTTTTATGGCTGATTTTGGCTGGGGGAAGTGGGGTCTCTGTCACACTGCTCTGCAGCAGTGGTTCCAGGCTCTGCTCTGCTGTCACCACACACGTGTGAGCACACACATCTCAATGATGAAACACAAACTTCTGTTTACACGTTCCATAGCTGGGGCATTAGATTTCCCCTAACATAGGCAGTACTCGTATGATCTACCCAGACAAAGCATGTTTATTAAGCCACTGAAAAACAGACAAATTGGAATTTTCCTAGAGAGTTTGAAGACTTGGAGACGCTACTGCTTTTTCCATATTTATGGTGTCAGCAGTTCAGTGGCGATGAAAAATTTTTGCAAGTCTTCTGTAACTTTGAAATCTGAGACTCTGACCGAAATTTGCTCTTAATATATAACTTTTACTCAGGAATTTGACTCTGAGTCTACATTGTCAGGGCTCGGCCTGGTCATCGGCTCTCTGGGAACCAGGGTTCTGGGAATGGCAGTGGCTCCCCTGGGATGGCAGGGCCCATCTCATCACCCCAGCCAGGAGCAGGATCTGAGTTGGAGTGGTTTTAAATGGCAGAATTGTGACTGTGATCGCTAATGGCTTCTACCTGCAGCAGGAAACATTTTGAATCATTAGGTCAACTAGTCCAAAAGACTGTTGTAACCAACCTATATTAAATGAACAGACATGACCATGGCAGTCTCAGCTTCTTCTAAACTTTCATCAGAAGGAGCAATCTCTTTCTAATCATTGCAGTATGACTCAGTTTTCTGCGCTTCATGCCCTGGGGAATCGATTTGAAGAGATCTTACTACCCCTAAAAATAGAATTACAGAGCTTTTCCAGTTTTGTTATTTTCACGATTCTCCTTTGACACATGCTGGTACTGTATTTCATACGACAACAGCTTTGTGATAAAAGAACTTAATATTAGCCCTAAAGTCTCATTTCTTCAGCAGTTCCTGCACCACACTGAAGCCATGGTGGGCAGACCTCAGCTCTGATAACTGGCAATTAACTCAAACTGAAAACTTGATTCTCAAGGTTTAGAAAAAAATTGGGGGGAAAAAGACCATCATCTCCCTTCCTCTGTAGAAACACCCCAATGTCCTGCTCATGTCCGCTGGTACTGACTTACAGTCCTTTATGAATATGCTGCCTGTCCATCTTATTATTAAAGGAAGGTGCCAAAAGGGTCTCAGATCCACTTGGAGCCAGGTGTTACAAATAAGATATCTTTGGTGGGTTTTCTGAACTTGGTTTTTGGCACTACAGGGAGAGCTCTCTCTGCTTATCAATCTGCCAACAAGAGAGAAGCCATAGTCTTGCTTGCACAGGTGGGAAACCAAGGCACTGGAAGATTCAGTGAGGTACCTGAAGCCTCCAGAGCTGGGGAAAACCAAACAGGAAATCAAAATCTGCATCCAAGACTAGTGCTCCAAGCACCCAGAAGAAAGAGAACAGCATGTTGTTACAGTAAGGAATGTAGGTCCTTCTTCCTCACCCCATTTTTCACAACTGTGGGAGAAACAAGTGAAGGAAATTATTGGGATGGCTTCTCAATTATGGGTCCTGAGCAGCTGTAAGAAAAAAAAAAAAAAACAACAGAAAATTTGTAGTCTGATGGCCTAACTTTGATAGATACAGGGGTTTGTGTCTGGCTCTCCTGTGCTGACAGCATGAGGGAAAGTTTTCATATATCCTAGTCTGTGACCCATAAAATACAAAAAGATAACATTAGAAAGGGATAACAGCTTGCTGTCAGAATTGAACTGGCTGTTAAATGTAATTTAGAAATAGACATTGTACAATCTTTGTGATTAACAGAAATAATGGGAAAAGAGAGCCTAAAAAAGACTTTTCTGGGAACATTAGAAATTCAGCTCTAGTTTTTCTAGGCTCTGTGAATGACTTGGAACAGCCAAAAGTGTATTTACCAGTATGTGTTTTCACTGCTATTAAGCCAATCAAGTAAAACATACTGGAACTCAATTAGCAACATTATTCTGTTATTGCATTGTCATTGAAGTGTTTTGCACTACCCAGTGGCTTCTCAGAAAAATTTTTCCCTTGAATCTTGGAATAAGACCTTCTCGTGCCACATGGACTCGTCTCTGCTCTTTGTTGGATCCAGCACTCTCCTTCACCCTTAGCACAGATGCCCCACTGGATCCCAGCAATGGGAAAAATGACACGTGTTCCTGAAACGCCCTGCAATGAACACAATCCTGTTTATTTCAGTGAGAGCATTTACCTGAGCAGGGAGCTGAAAAACAAGACCCTGTTGGGGCAGACACCTTTCTCAACATACTTTTAAGTTGTTTACTCTGTGAACAGTCCATTTTTCTACTGAAATGAGAAAGTACTTCCTAGAAAATAAAAAGATCTGATTGCCAAAGAAAACAGCAGTTAATGGGAAATTCATGGTGAGAAGAGCAAGCATCAGGAGAAAACTCATTTCATTTTTCATTGTGAAAGGTCCTCGTTTTAAAACCATAAAATGCAGTGCATAGCTTTGGGAAAACATAAGACCCATATTGCATTTGTGTCTGCCTGTCAGCCATTAGAAACTGATTTTATCATTATATTTTTTCTCACAGTAGTAGTTTCTGCCACGGTGAGCACCTTACTGCTGCTTTAGAAAATATTTTTTGTGCTGTAGAAGAAATCAAGCAGTACTAGGCAATTCTCACTCTTACTGGTTTTAAAGCACAGGGTGTATAAGCTTCAGCAGATCCTTTCAGAAGTGTCTCTCAGTTATTTAAATTTAGGGATGGGGGCAGGGACAGGAAAACTCAAATGGAAGCTTGATGGTTTCTTGAGGCTTGACTCACTGAGAAGGGAGAAAACCACACCTGTGATAATACAGGTCACTTCTATGTTGTTGGACACATAATGGGTTCTTATTGTCATGTACTTTCTAAGCAATAGTTCAAACACCATATGCAGTCACAAACTTCTGCTATTTAGAACTGGATCCTGACAGGGCTTTTTTGCATTGACTATGCACCTAATCAGTGAATTCCCCATGAATTCAAGTAAATGCTTGAATGAGTGACTGAAGGTAGTAGAACTGGGATTATTCTTTTTGAAAAGCAAAACCAAAACATCCCAGATCTTTCAGGTAACTACTCTGGGCTTGGGAGTTTAGTATAGGTGTATACCAGAATGTACAGGCTTCTGGTTAAGGGCCAGCTGTTTCAGGGATGAGAAGGGCCATGTCCTCTGAAAACACATTCTTACCAACAGCCTGTTGGTTGTGCTCTGCCCAGTGCAGTGTTGCGGCTTGCCTGGTCTCTCTTACCCAAATGCCAGAAGGGATTGCTGCTCCTTAAGTCTGCTTCCTTTAAGTCTGTTTGACAGCTTCAATCTAGATGCAAAACTGGACCATGTATTGAAGGGAAAGCTGAAGTTTATTTACCTCAACTAGTTCCAAAAATAAAAGTTACGAGGACCAACTTGCATGGCTTTTGTCAGTAGCTATTTCTCCTGTATTTCCACTTCAAAAATAGCAGAGACAGTGGAAAGAGTACAGGTGAAAAAAGAAATCTGCTGGAAGTTCTACTGAATATCATGGAGAATATCAAAGAGTTAGAAAGGTGATGTTTTCTATGTTTTTTATAGTTTATGTTTAGTTTATGTTTCCATGATGTAAAAAAGGCCATTAAGTGAGTTCAGCATGAGAGATTATCTTTCAGCATTTGAGCTAATTTAATTAAAACAAATTGAGAATATATATTACTTTCTTCTGACAGCATACCCTGGAATATATAAAACCAGAAATAATGTGGGGGTTTTGTTGAGAGACAGTCTAATGGTTGTTTATTTCAAATTCTTAAGTGAAGCACTAGAAGTGTAGCAATTGTAACAAAACCTTGCTGATCTATACAGAGCATGAGGTGCTGAAATTGAAGTGGTGTGTTAACCAAATCAAGACAAAAATTACTTTTAAACAATAGTGTTGAAACCCTTATTATTTGCTCTAATAGCTCATTTTCCTGTCTCTTGTGAAGTCGTGGTTTCATTAGCAGTCCAGCAGGATCTGAATCCCTAATGATAGACAGGATGGAAGGAAAACTCAAGTGGCTTTAATATATAAGACAGTCAAACTTTGATGCAGCCTTGGAGAGCATCCCAAATGTAAATAAAGAATTAAAAGAATTTCAAGAGAAGCTTTGCTCTGACTTAAGGCCAACATCCCTTTCTCTTAAATACACAGCTTTATTTTTTTCCAAAGCATTACATTGTTATGCAACACGTGCTTCGGGTGATAATCTCCAAACAACATCACATTTATTTCTGTGGTGTCAGGTAAAGGAAATTTTCCAGGTCAGACATATGTTGGCTGACTGCTAAGTCATCAATTAATTAATTAAAGAGATGTTTCCGTATCACTTGTGACAAATTATTACTGATAATACCAGGAAGAAGAGAGTTGGTAGGGAGCTGCCATTTTGTGATCCATCATGTTTCTGAGTTTCCTTCTGCTCTGTGTGCATCCTCCTGCAAGTAGCTGCTCTTGTGTTGTTACTGATACCTTTTTCACACAGGCTGTAGTCTCAGTCTTTGCCTGCAGCAGCAACCACTGTATTTCTATATTTTCTGCACTGTTTCAGAGGTCAGCAGACTGCAGATTTACATGCCTTCCTCTGTTACACAAAGCATGTATATTCACTAGAAAAAAAAGTCGACAAAAAAGAAGAGACTGTCTTGTAACTCTCATGTAGATAAAAGGAGCTGAATTCTTCTACATTAATTACAGCAGTATTCAAGGATGAGGAGTCTCCATGGCAACCTTATTGTCATATGGCACACATAAAGCTCCAAGTATCCTATGAAACTACTGTTTACCTTTTTAAAATACTGATGGACAGCTGAAAATACATATAAATGTGTTTCATTGAACATCAATACATAGCTGTGTCCATAAGTAATCAGAACAAATCTGAGGTCTTCATTGCTGGGATTTTTTTAATCAGTCTTTGCATGTGTTAAACTTTTATTCCTGAGAGTGCTATTTATGACCTGCATGAGGACTCCAAGGTCAGCCATGTCCTTGCATGAGGAGCTTTCTCATTCTACCTATTAACTGCATCTTGAATTATCATTGTAGAGGGAGAAGAGCTATTGTTGAGCCCTGTCATACACTGTAGCAGGGAGCACATCTGCTGGAACAGAACCTTCCAGAAGCAAGTCAGACAGAAAAATGAAAGATACCCACTTCCCTTCCCCAACAGTTTTTAGCAGCAGCATTTTTGTTCTTTCTTCTTTCCACACTGGCAAATGAAGACCTGTGGGCCTGGTAGCAGTGCAGGGCAAACTGACAGAAGCTGCACTAAAACCCAAATTCATAAATGCACAGACAAATACGACATTGGAGAAGATCACTTTTTTTTTTTAGAGACAAGGCATGCCTCACAAATCCGCATGAGCCCTATGAAGTGGACTGAGTGAAAGGAGCACACAGACAGGCATCACAGGCTCATGGTCTACTTCATCTCCAGAGGGCTTTCAGTAAGATTTCCTCCTCCTCCCCAAGCAAAAAGATCCTCAAGAGACTCACTTGCTCCAAACTGAAAGGAGAAAGTCCTCTCATGGATTAATACTTTACTAAAAAGCAGGGAAAAAAAGATAGGAACAAATGACATTTTTGCAAAAAGGGAGAAATTGATGCAGGAATTGGTGCCAAGACCTCTGTTGTCTAACCTATGCTCTGAAATGATCTGAAAATCAGTAGAGAGTGCATTGTCAATTTGCAGATGATACTAAATGTTTCAAGGCAATGGTCAAAAGAAAAGAAAAAAGTCAACTGCGACAGGCTGCAGAATGTTCTTAGATGAATGAAGGGTGAATAAAGCGGCATATGAAATTCACTGTTTGTGAGGTGATTCACAGGAGGAAAAACAACCCTCGCTTTGCATATAGAATGATGGGCTCTGAACTAGCAATTATCATTCAGAAAAGAGATCTTGGAATTCTAATAAATAGTTCTGCGAAATGTCAGCTCGAAGCTTGGCAGTGGTCAAAAAAGCAAATAGAACAGGGAACAAAAGCACAACCATCACTAGGCTGCTGTACAGATGGAGATGGTTGCTGCATCCTCAGTAGGATGCATAACCTTCATCCCCCCACCTCGAGAGAATATGAAACTATTAGAAAAGGTGCAGCAAAAGGTAACACAGGTGGTTAAAGTGTGGGGCTTCCATACAAAAAGAGATTAAGCTGAGTAGAAGCCCTCAGCCTGTTAGATAAATGACCTTTATGATATGTATAAAGCCATGATAATGCAGAGGTAAATAAAGGATGATTATTCACTCCTTCCCAGTATAAGGACAAAGGGGCATCAAATGAATCACAAAAGCAACAGGCTCAAAGCAAACAAAAGGAGTCACCTTCATGTACAGTTCCTAGCTCAGGTGGAATCCCTTACAGCTGGAGGCTGTGAGTGAGAATGCTCACTCACTGTGAGAAGGCCATAAACCTTCTCAGAGGTCCAAAAAGAAATTCAGACATATTCATACAAAAAATTCCTTCAAGGGTTATCAACAAAACAAATCTGAGACTCAGAGTGAAGAAGCATTTGCAGTGAGGTTTTGCCTCCTCCTTAGGGTGTACATCCTGTACATCACCAACAGAGATGTGGTACTACAGGAGACATTCCCCCCCCCCAGTTCTTATGTTGAACCATTAGAACTGGGCTAATACAGACATTTAGCAAGTTTTCCTCTGGAAAACATGGATCTGTGCTTCCTGTACAGACACTCAGTTCTGTATATGTTTGCTTTTAAAAGTTATCAGCCTTCCCTGGACAGTCTCGATACTTGAACTACAAATGTAGCCTATTCCCTTCCGGACTATTGAAGGATATTCCTGAGCTCCTGGTGCAATTCTTAAACAAAACAAGGGAAGAACTCCTTTCAGCTGCAAGTTCTCACCAGCTGAGATGTGAGTGGAAAAGCTAATCCTCCATCTCTTGCCTCTAACCAGACACTGTCAGTGTTGTACATGCCATTTCATAGCAAACTCTTGGGAAAAACATAGTCAAAAGCCAGCTGCAAATTTACTCCCTGTAATGTTCAAATGTATTTCAGACACAGCACAATCTAGATTCAGACCAGAAGAGGGATTTAAAAATCTTTTAAAAAATTAATGTATGCTTTCCTGATGATGCTGGAGGGTCATTTTCATCATTCTGAGCTTCTGTGCAGGAACTCACACCCTTGGTCATGCAGTACTGTCGTTTTTCATCATAAAAATGACAGATGTCCAAGAGTGAGCACTTCAATAGAGAAAGGTACTGAATGCATAGGAGAGTGGCAAGCTACATTCTGCAGTTATGGATTCTTACAAGGATCATTTCTTTCTCTCTCTTCCCATCCAGTATCTGTATGAAGCCATGGACTCAGCATGATAAAGTTCAAAAAAAACCCCATTTCTTATTTCTCATCCCTATAGCCAATTTGAAGAGTACAGGCTGGGTGGGGGAACTGTTAAAGGGGTGAAAAGCTGACAAAAGCATTGGGCTCAAATAATAGTACTCAGTGGTTCAAAATCCCACTCTATCAGCATTCCTGGGCTGAGTGCTGAACCCAACTGTTCTACATCTCCAACTGTGATCTGGGCAGTGTGACAGGATCCAACTTTGTGGATAACACCAAACCAAGGGTAAGCAGCTGGCAAGGCAGACTGGAGAGCTGCATGAGAGACCTCAGCAGCTGGAGAAAACGGGCTGAAATGACCCTCCTGAAGTTCAACAGAGAACAATTCAGTCCCTCACCTGGGATTGAACAATCCTGTGAAGCAGCACAGGCTGAGAACTCACCAGTCAGGAGGCACCTTTGCAGACACAGAAGGAGCTGTGGGTGCTGGTGGCCACCGCTGCTCCAATGTGAGGCGAGGGGAATTACTCTATGGCTGATGGCATTTCAAAGATTTAAAGGGAGTTTCTCCCTCACCTATGGATATTTACAGCTGGAACACTACCTGTGGATACACTGCAAAAGTGTTCCTTTACTGCTTTATTTTCTGTGAAATCATTTTCATGTAGCTATTCTGGTAGGCAAAAAAATACCTTATTTTGCCCTTCTTCTGGTTTTGGATTCCTTTTAACTACTATTCTTTCATGTTTGGGTAGAAACCAACAATTGTTACCCTTCCTTCAAGAGACTAGGAAGGGTCCATCTTGGGTAAATACATATTTATTCAAAAGTACTAGAGCAAAATTTCTCCCAGCAGAGCTATTAGTCAATCAGCTAAGTATGTAATTAAAATTTTTTTAAAGCATATTGTGTACTCAGAATGACAATGCAGAAGTTACTCTAGTCTGTCTGGTAAATAGACAATTTTACCTTTTATTCAAATTTTTATTTACCATCTAAGAGAGTCATTCAAGTTCATTAAATCTTCTACAGACAGTACTCTTGTTTATCTTTGTATTGTTTCATTTATTCAACTGAATTGAATGTATAGTTTGAGTTCTTAGTGGGATGTGCATGAAGAAATATATGCTATCCAACATGTCATGAAAGTCTCAGTTGTATAAAAAAAATTGTATCCAGGGTGCATTGCTTACCTTCTGCCTGTTGCTGCCTCTCTCGAGACTGCTCCAAGCTTCCCAAATCCCTACCATGAAGCTTATATCAGCATTTTGACAGTTAATAAAAATCTGCCACAAAAGTAATTTGCCTTAACATAGGAATGATATATAAATATATGGTATTTTCATCCTGAGTAATAACAGGATAAATATGCAATACAGCTCATAGTAGTTGAATGTGGAAGCTTTACATCATAGGAATAAAACATCCCAGCTTTTCCATTTGTTTTTAGGACCATTTTATGGAATCTTTTATGAATAAAGCACCTCCTTATTTAGCAAATACTTGCACACGTTTTCTTCCTTTGAAGTGAACCAACAACTGGCACAGGTTGCCCAGAGAAGCTGTGGCTGCCCCATCCCTGAAAGTGTTCAAGGCCAGGTTGGACAGGGCTTAGAGCAACCTGGGACAGTGGAAGGTGTCCCTGCCCATGGCAGGGGGGCGGAACGAGATGAGCTTTAAGGTCTCTCCCAACCCAAACCATCCTGGGATTCAGTGATTAAGCACAGGTTTAAGAGCCTTTCTTAAGCATGTTCTCAGACTATATCAATTTTGGAAACATCAAGACTCAGGAGTGATCTCTTTTAAATATTTTCTAGAGACTTCTAAAATATCTTTTTTATATTTTTTATTGTGCAAGGTATGCAACTCAAAAATGCCTTACAATGCAACTTAGATAGTGTAATTTTTTATAAAATCCACAGGACTACCACATAAATGGATTGATCCAGGAGCAGTGATTTGCAAAACTAAATAATCTAATTAAAGTACCAGCTTTTAGGTGTTGATCCAGCAATGCTTCTGTGCACAAGCTTAACTTTACCAAACTGGTACTCCCATAGTAGAAGATGTAGTGGGACCATTCACAAAAATATAAAAAGTGAGGGTTTGCATATTTTTAGTTTTGTAAAGAAGAGTAAACCCAAACTGACAAATGCCCACATTCATCATATCCCAGATGCCTGTAAATGGCTTACAAGAATTAGTCAAGTAGTTCATTGTCAGAAGGAAGAAAAGCATCTACTTTAGACAAACAAAATATCATTTTAATATTGCCCTCTCTCAGTATAAACAACTGCATTTTTTACAGGGATTTTTTAAAGGTTTCTGTGGAACACAGAATTTAGGTGAGAAGCATTTTAAAACCAGGAGGATGACGGTGGTGGCCTTTTTTGCAGAATTTGAAGAACAGACCAAGTAGGAAACCCTGGGCTCAAAGAATGGCAATAAAAAAACAGCCCTTGTAGGAAACAGAGCCAAGCCTATTAAAATCTGTAAAATGACCTCTGTTCTGGAAAATGTGGATGATGCTGATTCTCTCTCTTCCTCCAAATAATAACCTTGGTTACATTTAGCTATGTTCCAGCCTTCAGATGTGGATGCTACCATGAACTATGCATTCACTCATGGAGCATATTCTTTTACCCTCATATAATAATTGAAAAAAACAAAAAAAAAGCCCTTTTTTTTTTTTTGCATTCTCTGCTGGCAAGTGACTAAGACTTTTCTTCTTTGAATTTTAGCTATGATATTTCTTACTATAGCACAATTTCATCAGCAATCTTTGTGTTATAAAAAAAATCTTTCTTTTACCATCATGCTGATAAAGCCAAAAGTGTTTTACATTTAAATTTATTACTTATTGATTTATTAAACCTAGAATTCTACAAATTCTACATCTAGTAGCGTTTGAACCATAATATAACCATAGACGATACAAATGCCCTGCTACTGCAGATTCTGTTGATGGTGTTCAATGTAGTTCACAAGCCAACAGTGAACTGAGCACTCTGTGGGTAGCTGTTATTGTCCAGTTTAATTTATGGTTGATAAGCAAGGAATACAAAGGTTAGGGAGCTCACAAAGGAAATCCTTGCCTCTTCCAAGAATAACCCCCATTTTTGCTTTCAGCCCTCTGTTCCCATTATTCTTTCTGTTTCTCATTGTGGCTCCCAAAAAGTAACTGGATTTTGATATTTGATCCTGTGGTTCAATACCTTCCTGGTTTATGAGTTTCGATTTATGTTTTCCTGAAATTTGCACCTTCTACAAGCTTTGTGCATAAACATCATGAGCCAGATCCTCATTTCCTGCAGACTGGTGTAACTGCTCTGATTCCAGTGGCTCTATGGCAGTTTGCAACAGCAAACAGAGGCTACAGTAGTGAATTCCAAGAATAAATGGCATGCTTCAAATATCTTCCATGAATTTAGTTGTTTTTTTTTTTTAATCTGAATACAAAAGCAGGATTTATCTAACCCTCAATAACACTTATTTTTTTATGGGTATTTTCTTTCTTTTCTTTTTTTGTTTTTGTGTTTTTTATTATCCAGGGTACCATCATGCCTTGTAAGGATGTCTCAGTCAGACGAGAGTCAGAATATCACTGTTTCCTGAAGAGGTCACTCCTTGACTGCTTGTCATACAGACACAGATATTATTGACCAATAGCATTGACTTTAGGAAGGACAAATAGTATTTCTTTTGTGAATTATAGTTATGAACGCATAACTATTATATGTGCCAACTTACTTTCTAATAAAATTTTAATTTTTTAGTAAAAAAAATTACACCATCCAACTGGGGTAATGCCATGGTTATAATTAAGTAGTCAACTTCTTATATAGATAGAAATATTTTCTCTTCTAGATAAAGAAAATAGCATTGTGTGATAATCATCTGCAAATCCAAATTTTCATTGACAATCACTTTATTGTAACTAATGACATGTAAACTTATTCATAGGCTCTGAGATATATTTGAGATTACTTTTATTCATTGCTACCTTTTTTTTTAATCAGTGTTGCATTACGAGCTGAGTATACAACCAAATTTAAGGGACCTTTGGAGAAGATTTTCAGGAGAAGAACTGATTAAAAATGATCTTTCACAGCTTCAGCTTTTGACCTGATTTCCTTGAAGTGACCCTCATTGGTCATCAACCAGTTCCAATAATTATCTCTGAAAACTTTAAACACGTGACTGGAATTCTAAACTTGAGCTTTATCGCAGAAATGTCTGACAGGAAGAGAAATAATGAATGCAACATGAAGGCAGGCATCTTAGACAGGGACTCCTGATAGAGCAAAGGCAATGGGAAGGATATGCTTATCATAGGTGTTATGCCTTGTGTACACATCTGGCCAATTTTTGCTCTCAGAAAATCACCCAACCAGGAAAGTCTAAAAGAAAAGGAAGCAAGGGTTAACTCAGAGCAGTTTCCCAGTCCTCCACACCAGGCAATCCTGCCTATTCCCAAGCCAGAACAAGATAAGGGGATAGCAGGAGCCAAATGGGAGCACAGATGCATAATGAGGTGGCTCCTTGTGGAGGACATTGTGGTTTAAGATGTTTGCAGGACTGAGCTCAGTTACAGTTGTCCATATTGACATAATGCCATCGGTTTTCATGGGAATTGCCCCAAGCTGGTGGGAGAGTCCAGATAGCCTTCCTGTAAGTGGATTACATGATTCCATTGGTTTGTCCTTGGTAAGATGCCATACCTATCAAATTTGGCAAATGGACAAGCTCGGTGCCAAAGAGCTGTAAAGACACAGTTTTCCAACAGAACAGATTTTTAGCCACTCAGCATCAATACACGAATAGAGAGTCTCCCTATGTCCCTTCCTCCTCCATCTCCCACCTTCCTGGGGACCATAAATACGTCTGCACAGAGTGTTGCTTTCAAGATTCAGTGAGGACAAAGTCCTGTGCTGCAACAGTCTCACTGCTGCTGACACATTCTGGTGTCTAAATAGGAGCTTCAGAAAGAATGGCCCTACAGGTGAGGGCTGAAGTACTTGATAAAATGTCACCCCTACTGTATCCAGTGCATGTGGATTAATACAGGAGAGAAGAGCTCACTTTTTCCCTACTCTTTATAAAAAATAGTTATTAATTGTATATTTGGTAACCACTGTGTGATCCATTGTAACAGGATATTTCTGGAGAGATGCAATTAAATCCAAATGTACATGGAGATACCTTCCCTTCTGATTAAGTTAGTAATCTCTTGGCTTAGCTCCTACAATCCAATTTACCAAGTCTTTCATCACTCTGAAAAGAATTCTTTCAGTTCCAAACCAGAATGTATATGGCTTGATTATAATGGCCCCTCCCTTATGATTATAGGCCTGTGCTGTTCCAGTTCTTTGCTTTTCAGTTCCACTTCTTGTGTCGCCACATGACGAACTCTGCAGAGTACAATTAACAGCTGTTGTGCTGCTGGCAAGGGTGACACTGCATGCAAACTGCCTCCCTATTCAGAAGAAAAACTTTTAAAATGTTAAGAGATTGAAAACCTCTCACTCCCAAAGTTAAGGCGTACTATGGAAATGGTATTTCAAGCAATGGGCCACCGCTTGAAAAAGGATCACCTGAACTGTTATGGTTGCTGTTTTCCTCTTAAAAAAATACTCCTTAACAAAAGTCTCTGAGCCTTGATCTCTGTAGGAGAGAACAGGACCTCCAAAGACCCAAGTGCCTGGAAAGAATAAAGAAGGTACACTTGTCACTTGTTAGACATGTTGTCATTAATGGTATTTTTTACTCCACGTGGCTGGATATTTTTGGATATATTTGTCTGTCAGAACTCAGGTTCATTGCCTGTGTGTGTCTGTGTGTGCTTAAAAATATCTGGGGTCCCTAGCACACTCCTCTGCAAGGGAGTCCAGAGGAGGCCACCAAGATGATCAGAGGGATGGAGCACCTCTCCTATGAGGAAAAGCTGAGAGAACCGGGATTGTTCAGATTGGAAAGAAGAAGGCTTTGATGTGACCTATTCGTGGCCCTCCAGTACCTGAAGGGAGCCCATAAGAAAGATGCAAAGAGTCTATTTACAAGGGTCTAGAGTGGCAGAACAAGGGGGAATGGCTTCAAACTGACAGAGAGTAGGTCCAGATTGGATATTAGGAAGAAATTCTTCCCTGTGAGGGTGGTGAGGCCCTGGCACAGGTTGCCCAGAGAAGCTGTGGCTGCCACATCCCTGAAAGTGTTCCAGGCCAGGTTGGATAGGGTTTGGAGCAACCTGGTCTAGTGGAAGGTGTCCCTGCCCATGGCAGGGAGATTGGAATGAGATGATCTTTAAAGTCTCTTCCAACCCAAACTAACACAGCCCAGCTAAGGGAAACGGGGAAATCCACTCAAAGGGTCTGAGACAAGTTTTAGGTGGAATAGGAGTGAACACTTTATTAAGATGGCTTCCCCCTCATATAGGGGAAGCCAGGGAACATTCCGGAATATTACAAATAGGAGGAGGGGTTTATTCAAAATAGGTGAGTATGGGAGGGGTTACAATTGCATATAGACAAGAGGGGAGGAGCTTATTAGAGAATCAACAAGGGGTAAGAGATGGTGAATTTTTTACAAACATTACAGAATACAACCTGAAAACCCTATTTTAACATTAAACTCTAACTTGATTCATAAAGTCCCTTGTTTGTAAATAAAGTCTATAGCCTTAAATAAGGTCTTCTTCCTCTGTTGATTCTTTCAAAGCTGTGATCCGTCTCCGGTATTGTTCTTCCTCTTTTTGCTCATCTCCCACACCAAACCATCCTATGATTCTATGATACATATGGATATATATGATACATAATCACGTATATGTGCATTTAGCATATTACTAGGAAGAAGAAGATGTTTGTGTCTTTTATATAGGGTTTTGAATTTCTGTGTTCATCCAGAGTATCATGGTAAGGTATGGCTAGTGTTGTCTTAACTTTCTCACCAGAACTTGAGGATGAAACCAGTCTAGCTAATATTTCTAGTGCTGTATTCAGGATGTCACTCAGAACTGCACTTAAAGGAGGAGCTCAGGATCATTTAGATTCAAATCTTGATTCTGTCACTGGTTTCTCATAGTGGATTAGAAAAGTTCTGTAACGCAGTTTCTCTACCTTATTTTCTTACAGACCAGGGAGCAGAACACCACTGTAAGAATACTGAAAATACTTCCATTCTAATGTCCTCTACTTCAAGGGGCCAATACAATTTGCTTGCATAGAGCACTGAGAATAGGATACACAAGTTGTTCAGCTGAGCTTTTTTGGGAAGCTGAAAAACATCTAGCAATTGTGAAGATGTGTTTTGTCCCTGCATTTTATTAACACAAATCACTTGTTTCTATTGCCAGTTCTAGGGAATTAGCAGGCTGCCAAGGTGCTAATGAACATACGGTCTGAATAGTATTTCCAGTGCTACGGGCCAGGCTGATGAGGAACACTGGTGAATATAGATGGTGCTGTCTTGACCCATCTCTCTGCCTTCAACTTGAATGAGCTCTATCCTGGTCCAAAACATTTGTCATCTGCTTTAACTGAAAAAATCAGAACATTTTGTTTTGTTTTTCAATGAAAGCAGCATCCTTATGTAAGACAGAGAAATAGCCAAAGATTTTCTTCCACATCCTGAAGTCACTCCAGGAAGAGCAACTGCCTTTTGACTAGAGCAGATCTAATACTGAAGCTAATAAAAGTGGCCACCTTCAAACATGTGGCTTTGGGCTTTTCATAGTTGTAGAATTGTGATTATGGTCGTTCGGTTTCTCTTCCCCATGTCACCAACTCCTCATCTACTACTGCTGTCCCTCATATCAATTTATATAGGAATTTGAGGTGTAGACATACAGGCAAAAAGAATTTCAAAAGGCAAGGCACTGAGTCCAGCTAACAGGGACTGAGTTCTTTCTTGTGTGAGAGTTCAATAAATGAATGTTATCAAATACCACTCTCCTGTCTCAATCCATGGAAATAGGACACTGAAGAGAATGACAAGGGCTTGTTACCATAGGGTATGTATTGGGCTAATGACATTCCACCACCATTCCCATGAGCAGCATGATGGACTGCCATCTTTTCAGATAGGCTGTCTGTATTCCTTGAGGCTTCAAAAGGAAAAGCTAATGCAAGGGTTCCTGTCAAGTCATGCAGTGTTAACATTGGGAGCCATATATATTTTGTTGTAACCATGAGGATCAAAAGAATGTTATACAAACGCTGGCCTTTTAAAAATAACAAATAACTATGTTTGCCCAAGCAAATATGTTAAGAATATAGCACTAAAAATGGCTACCTGTTCCAACCCTAATAACTATTGACCAGGGACTAAAGGATCAGCAGAATAACTATTTTCTCCCTCCTAAATATAGAATAACTATTTCCTCCTTCCTAAATACAAAAAAACTACAATTCCTATCCGTATGCTCCTCTTCATTTGCCACCACTCTTAGCTGGTTTCTGCTACTTGCTATTTCATCTTTATTCAAGCAAGTAAGTGTAATAACTGTAATCCAGTTCACCAGCAAAGTGAAATGAATAATCACTACTCTGGTGTTTGTTTTTCTAAAACATTTTCCTACACAGATCTTCTTAGGAAAGACAAAAAGTAAATTAGCTATGTTTTTCACTGAGTTCTCTGAAGGTTACAAATACCAGCCAAGTATCAGTAATTACAACAGACGCTGATGCGGGAACTTGAGGCTGCTCACCCTGCGTGCTGAATGCTGCAGGAAAAAGTGACAATTGGCTCTTTGCATTGTACATTCCTTTGGAAAAATAATTTCACTAGGTGCATTATGGGGGGAGGGGGGTAAAGAGAGGGGAAAATCCCCAAATCCAGAGACTTTCCTACCACCCCTTCATTCTACTCTTATCATAGATAACAAAAGACAAACTGAGATAATACACGTGTTGGAAAAGAACAGGTAGAACAGACTTTGTGTAAAAAATGCACCATAGCAGGGTTCTTTCGACTCTAATGCATCCTTCCCCAGAAACTGCTGGTCCAATTAAATGGTTTTTTTTAACCTATCCTCAACATAAGCTTTTCAAACCCCCTTCAGCACTGAATGGTGGAGGTACCTGACTGTGCTCTGAATGATTCTGCTTCAAACTAAACAAGCATCCTGTTTGGAGAAGAAACTTGAAATTCACTGAGTTCATTGCTTCTTAAGTGAGGATATTCATCTGTTTCTCACAAATAGTTCTTTAATGTTAGCCTCTACCCTGTCTTCAGAGATCTTGCTCTGTTTGAACTGAATCTGACAGAGGCCAACATTTCCTATGATGTTTACAGCAAAGTAATATATACTTGCA
The DNA here is from genome assembly GCF_001715985.3 of Manacus vitellinus. Lineage (NCBI taxonomy): Eukaryota > Metazoa > Chordata > Aves > Passeriformes > Pipridae > Manacus > Manacus vitellinus. The sequence continues at coordinate 2,713,743 of NW_021940488.1, forward strand.
AACAAATCAACTCGATTACAGGGAAGATAATATGTAGTATTTTCTAAATACTTTCTACAAGTATTTTATGTAATTTTAAAATTCCAGGAAATTCTTTGATGTTGCATCCCTGAATGAACGTGAGAGAGAGCTTTAAGTCACATTCATGGTTCCCTGAATCCTGGGCTGCTGGATTTTTCCTAAGGCATGAAACTAAGTATTAGAATAATCCTAAATCTTGGCTTCTGGTAATAGCCTTTGACAAACTCTGAGGATTTATTTGTTTCTGGGGTACATCACTTTTCCTGACTCTCAGATCAAAAAATCACAGAATCATTTAGGTTGGAAAAGACCTCCAAGATCATCGACTCCAACCTTTGACTGATCACCACCTGGTCAGCTAGACCAGAGCACTCAGTGCCACATCCAGTTGTTTCCTGAACACCTCCAGGGATGGTGACTCCACCACCTCCCTGGGCAGCCCCTTCCAATGCTGAAGAACCCTTTCCATGAAGAAATTCTTCCTTATGTCCAACCTGAACGTCCCGTGGTGCAGCTTGAGGCTGTGTCCTCTCCTGTCACTTGCTGCCTGGGAGAAGAGGCCAACCCCCACCTGGCTACAACCTCCTGTCAGGGAGTTCCAGACAGTGATAAGATACTTTGGTACAAGAGCTCTCCATGCTATTTCAATTCTTTTCAGCAAAACTGAAGGTTTGGCTGTTTATTTAAAATGTTCTGTAGAAGGAACGTGAAAAATAACAAATACCAAGACACTGATGAGACATTTTAACTTGGTAATCTCTAGCTTGTTGCTCATCCCCTTACACACCTTCCTCACTGACTGTCACAATAAAAAAGGATGCTGTTCACAAAAATTTATCATTGTGCTCTAAAACTATGTGCAGGATGAAATTTTAAAAATTAAACCCCTGAAATTTAAAAGAAAAGAAAAAAACAGGAGCATTAGTCAGATGACCTGGTAGCTGTCCTGGTATCTTGTATGTTGATAGTTACCTCACATCAATCAAGGATTTAATGTCATGACTGTTTTATGCCTAATGCTTAGTTTCAAAAGGAAATAAGTTTGGACAAAGTTCTTATATTTCTGATTTTGATCCATACATCCTCAAAAGCAATATAAACATTTAAGAAAGACCATTTAATTACTCAGATTCTCACACCAAATGGTGAAAAAAATAAAACTGATTGGGAGGGAGAGGATTTGGAAGAAAAAAAACCTCAATGCTAATGCCTAAACCCAAGACTTCTGTGGTTAGTGAATTTTCTCCAGATGTTGTTGCTAAGCTTCACCAAGAACTACAAATTAGTTTATTTAACAAACATTTCATTAAGGAAACCAATAAAGCACACAAGTCTCTGTATTTTTAAATAATGTTTATCAAGTCTGAATGAAATTCAGTCTTTCATCAAGTGCCTATTGTTAGAATAGGTTTATAAATCCCTCTCTGGTGCTCTACCAGAAAGGATACAGCATTTTTGAGACACTCCTTGTTCTTAACAGAAATAATGGCAAATGTGTTTCACCACTACCCTTCCTGTAGGCAAATGCATGCATTTTACACAGGTAGAAGTAGAATAATTTTGCAGAGTACGACCTCTATACTGCAGAGATTCTGTCTACCTTAACACAGTAGGTATAACTGAGAGGGCTGTACGAGATTTTGTTTGCTGCCTAGGAATTATGGTATTCCTGTGTATTGCTTTTTGCCAGCTTTACACAGCAGCAGGCAGGAGTGCTGAGTAAATTCCTCATGTGACAGGGACCTGCAGTCTGTGTAGAGCAGAAGAAGATTGTCTCATACCCTTCTAGGAGTTCCGCCATAAATTCTCCAGTGCCAAAGATACTGTCAGAAATCAGAAACCCTGAAGGAGATAATAAAATGGCTTGTGTGGAGATAAGTAGCAATGTATTTTTGGGAAGAAAAAGAGAGCAAGTATTTTTTTTTTTGTTTTGTTATAGTCAACCATAGTGTATGTATAACTATGCCAATCTACAATAAACCTAATACTAATGGAGTAGTCAAGAAAAGACATGGCACTCTGTCAAAGGAGGATAGAGTTTGATATTAAAAACCCATTTAAATATTGCATTAGTATTCAGGCCACCCTCGGAAAAAGATTCAGCAGAAAGAGCACCCCAAAGCAACAATGAAATTGATTAGAAGTGCAAAAAATTTTCTGTTTAAAGGAGGAGAAAAGATTAAGTATTTTTGACTAGTGGTGGGATAAGTAAAGGGAGACAGAAGGGAATCAGAAATTAGAAACCCAGCCCAGCTAAAGCAGAACAATTGGGAAGCCTTTCATTAATTTTGGAAGAAGTTGGAGTATGCCCTCTGTCAGCTGCATCTGGTTGTTCTTTCACAGTGTAGCAAAAGAGAAGATCCTGGATGAAATGCACAGTGGAATGATGTTTGCCATCAGAAGCACAGTGTATCTGCTGTACTCCCTACCACTGGACACTGACACAAGGAACCCACAGGAAAAGAAGGGCGACTTTTACACTTCTCCCAGGTACAAGAGCACATACAGGCATGCTCCTGACTGAGATCAGAAGGTGGTGCTCAGAGGTGATTATTGCTCAGATGAGACTATCCCCCATGCCATGACAGGACAACATGGGCAGAGATTAACAGGCTGCCCCTCTTTCCAGAACCAAAACCTGGCTCAGCAGCTCCCCTGCTGCTGCAAAGAGCACCCAGGCTCTTTTGGAGATGCTCATAAGTTGGTCAGCTTGGTACATGCTGGAAAACATGTAGAAGACTTATTGTTTCTTATGTTGTACCAGTTAGGATATCGAGTTCAACAAGAGACATCTTTAGTATGTGTATAAGATATCCTGTTAATTGTTTTTAAGTGATTTCTCTAGAGGTAGTCTAGAGGTAAAGAGGTTTAAATGCTTGTCCTAAGAATGTGCCTTTTCCTCTATTAAGTTTCCTCTAGTGCTCTATGTGTGATAATTACTGTTTCTAAACTGCTAATTAAGCTTCTGGAGACAGAGATGCCTGATTATAGTGAGTTTCAAAACACTAGTGCACTGGGAGCAGGATTTTCTCCATGAACTGTGCCTGAAGATTAGCCCTTGAGGGCTTGTACACTTAACATGATGTTACCAATCCTGCATGCTTTTGAAAACCATCTTTCAAAACACTTTTCTGATAAGAGATGATTTGGCCATCATACAGTGCTGAAACAGTTTTATAAGGAGTCTCATTGTGGCTAGGACCTTAGCTCTAATCTTTTATTGTTCTTTGCTGTGAATTACTCTTCCAATAAAACCTCCTTCTGAGAACACTAAATAGTTTTTGGTCCCAGGAGGACCTCAGCACAGCAGAAGCAGATGACACTGCCCTGACATTGTTCTCCCTATTTTCAGCTTTCTACAAATGTGTTCCATGATGCTGAGAGCAGTGGAAAGGGGACAGAGTAGGAGACAGTTCCTGTACATCTTCTTCCAGCAGATCATCTTCAGAGCACACAGTAGAGCTGGAATGATGGGCACGGCTGGGGATACACTTCCTCTTCTGGGTGTCCTTCTTACTTGGGCAGGGAGCTGTCCCAGAGCAGCCCCTTGGGTAGCCTGTGACAACCCACAACAGGCTCTCTTACTCCAGCTCGCCCGTGGGTGTGGGTTAAAGGCTGATAACCCAATGCCAGAGGATGAATTTTGTGACTTCCCCCTACACACACCCTCCTCTCTTCCAAAAAAAAATCCACAGGAGGAAGAAGGTAAAGCCTTGAATTGAAAGTTTTTCATGGATTGTTTTCAACATTAACATGAAAATGTATTTCCCTTTGTCAGCTAGACCTTTCAATTGTGTGTTCTAAGGACAGCACTTGGGAAGTAATAATTAGGGTTGTGAAATGTCAGAGAGGTTCAAAGGACTTGTCCCCTGTGGACAGAAGAAAATAAAAACTACACAAGGTCCATAAGGTTGTTAAGTGCAAATTGTTATGGAATTCAAGCGCACCAGTTTACAACTGGCAATTTTACCCATATTTTTGGAAAATAACTGAAATGTGACTTGCCAAGACAGCTGTGAAGGGGAGGGGACTGCAGAGGAAGGAATCAACAACAAAAAACGAAGAACACAAAATAAATACCAACAAAAGGCTGATGGTGATCAAGAATAATTATTTAAAACCAAAAACCTGGAGATGTCAGAGTTTCTGGGAGTTATCTCCAGATCTGAGACTCCTTTATCTGCTAAATTCTTTTCCTTTATTATCAATATTATCTATTGGCAAAACTGTATAATTTTTCAAGCTTTTTTCCAGAGACAACTGTGGCCTGTGACTAGACGAAGACACAGGCAGCAGATGCAAATCCTTTGAAATTAAGTTCCCCACCTGGTACGAATTTTACTCTCAGCAGTTAACATAAAACTGAAATTTCCTTTTATACATTTAACTTGGCCTGTTGCATAAACTAAAGAATACACACTGCAGGGTAGTTAAAAACATGTAAAGTTGTTTTTCTTTGTTGACAGGCAAGTTCTGGCAGACATTTGAAAAAACACTGCGTTGATAAACAAAACAACCAGCTTTCAAGTGATTTGGCTTGGTGGTTTGGGGTTTTGTTGTTATCATTACAGAATAGCTAAATCCGGGAAAAAAAATTCATTTATGTTTCTGTGTGAGCCTTCCCCTGTGAGCTGCCAGCAGCAGGAAGCCCTTTATGAGCAGAAACACCTGTGGATGTTTCTCATTTTTGTGTGCATACTTCAGCCTTCCAAAGGGCATTCCTCGACCTGCAGCTCTTCACGCAAAGTCAGAGACGAACCCTTTTGTTTTGTGAGACCGCGGGGTAAACATTTCGGCCCCTGGGGCCCCGTCTGTGGGAATTCTCACACGGGGTGAGTTACGGCGGCACTTAAGCGGCTATCAAAAATTACTCTTGAAAAACACTTCAGAGTATTGTTCTGGTCTGGTGATGGGAAACGCTTACTGGGCAGCACGGACAAGCCGTGTGGGTTTTGTGCCAGCAGCAGCACCACGGGCACGGCCGGTAGCCCCTCCACCAGCGTGCCCCATCCCCACACCGCTCCTCGCTCGCCTTTACGAACACATTATGTCTCCGGTCCCAGCCTACAAACGATCACAGTTTCAGTCGCAGTTCACAAACGACCCCGAGGACCCCCCTCGAACACGGCGGGAACGGGACGGGCGCTGCCTTTCGCAGCACTCCGGGGTCCCCGCGCCGGCCGAGCCGGGCCGAGCCGGACAAAGGCCGCGGGAGGGCGGGGCGAGAGGGCCGGCGCCCGACGGGCGGCCCGCCTCGCCACCAGGGCGCTGCGGCCGGCTTGCGGGGCAGCGGGGCCCGGCCCGGTCCTGCCCGCGGGGAGCGGCGCCGCCCGCCCCTCCCCGCCCGCCCCGCGACGGGGCGGCGGCTCCGCGGCGCCCGGCGGCAGGAGAGAGCGGGGGCCCGGCGCGCGGACGAGGGCGCCCCCCCGGGTGCTGCGCCCCTGGCCCCTCCTCCTCCTCGTCCTCCTCCTCCTCCTGGCAGGTCAGCGGGCGGGGCGCGGGCGGCGGGTGCGAGCGTGGCCGGGAGGGCGCAGGGGCCGGAGTTTAGGGCAGGCAGGGGGGCTTTTCCTCGTCGGCGATGGACATTGGCAGCCGGAGTTGGAAGGGCTCCCCGGGGTGTCTCAGCAGAGCACTCCCGGGCATGGTGTGCTGTGCGTGAGTCCCGGTGGGGCTGCAGGGAGGATAAACCTCGAGAAGAGACGACGGAGAGGGGACCCCATTAATTGCGTATAAATATGTAAAGGGAGTGTGCCAAGAGGATGGAGCGCAGGTTCTGCTCGGTGGTGCCGAGCAATAGGAGCAGAGGCAGCGGGCAGAAACTGATGCCGAGGAGGTTCCGCCTGAACATGACGAAGAACTTCTTTACTGTGCAGTGACCAAGCACTGGAACAGATTACCTAGAGAGGCTGTGGCGTCTCCCTCACTGGAGATATTCCAGAACCATCTGGATTCAATCCTGTGCCATGTGCTTGAGCAGGGAGGTTGGACCAGATGGGTCCAACTGGGGTCCTTTCCAAACTGACCCATTCTGTGATTCTGTGAACCCACGCCTTGCATGAGAGACCTGTGAGGTGCCTGGGCAGGGTGAAGGCACCTCGGTATCGCAAGGGCTGGAGTCAGGAGGGCTTGTCCCAAAGAAAGGGTAGCAGTACAAAGGCCTGAAGCGACTGGCATGGGGCATCCCCACGAGGGCAGCTGTGCCAAAGCCTTGTGGCAGTCGCCCTGCTTGCTGCTCCCTCATAGCAGGGCTCTCCCAGAGAGGGGTGTTGCACTGGCTGCCCCGATTCACTTGCTGGGGGTGGTTGGCAGAACGATGGATCAGTTGTTCCATTTTTTCATCCATTGCTTTAATACCAGGGTAATTGCACAGGTTTAGGACAGAGCTGCACAGGCTGACCCACATTCTGTGTTGCACAGCCCTCTCCAGCCCTCACCATCCCTCACCCTCACTTGGTACTTGTTTTCAAGCATGAGCAGGTTCAGAGAGCTGACCTGCTAAAATCTCATGAGCAAGCTTCAGGCTGTGAGATGGACCAGCAGCATGAGCCATTCCCTGCACAGTCAGTGAGCAAAGGAGCCTCGGTGCGAGGTGGGAACTCACACCCAGAGGTGGGGCAGGAATAGGAGCACAGCAGCAGCTGGGATGGAGGGGGTTTGCCTGGATGCCAGCACACCAAAAGTTGGGCCAGCACAGATGAAAGGCAGTAACAGCAGTGGAAGAGTGGGAACCCTGCAGAATGAGCTGCTGCCTGGGGAACAGGAGACACAGCACACTGGGAATGCAGAAGCATAGTTTGCCATCTTCCTTTTCAGGTCTCTGTCATGGCAGTGTGTGACCAAATAGGTCACTAAGGGTGATGGTGTACAGGACAGGGAGTCTCTTTGGATTGATCCAGGCAACAGCTGAGGTCTTTAGAGCAGGGAAGAAGAACCAGGGATGAGATGTGGGAAGTGTGGGATCCCCAAGGATGTTCTTACAGTGCAGTGGCAATACACAAAGACTGTGTGGTGTTACTTACTTGGGGGGACCTGACTTAGGGCTTTGAAAACACTGAGTCACGACAGCACAAGAGGTCAATACCTTTAAAATAGCTTCTCAACAGCAATAACAAGATACATGTTCTTCCATGCTTCTTAATTGCAAAGAGCTCTCTTACTGTTGTTTCACAGTTTGTTTTGTTCCTCAGTCCAGCATAGCGTTGCTGCTGGAAACACTCGTGGCCCCAGCTGGGCAGGACAGTCTTTGGCAGTGGGACAGAGAGGGCACCACTGGCCTCTGTGCTGGGCACTGCCACTCCACGCTGACCATGGCCCTGGGGCTGGAGCAGAGCCAGGGGAGCTGCTGCCAGCTGGCAGGGAGTGAGGGAGCCCCAGGCAGTCTAATTTGCACGCCTGGCTGGGGCTGGGCAAGAACAGAAGGGGGGGGATGTAGCCTGTTCTCAGACACCTTCCTTCTCCTCCCTTGCCACCCTGCAGGTCAGCAAGACAGGCAGGCAGGACTCCTTGATGGAATGGAAAAAGTTGATCCGTGGTGTCTTAACGTTTCAAAATGCTCTTTTTTATTTTAAATGATTATGTATAAGAAGGAACTGATGAGGCCAGCTACAAGATAACCACACACAAAGCACCTAACTCAGAAATGCAGGATGAGTGGGAATGGGCTGCCATTAGGATTACAGGGTCAGGTTGCACCTCGAGTGAAGTCCTGTGATTGTATAAAACTGTTAGAATCCATTTTCTTTAAAGCTGTGCTGTACAGCATTTATTGTTGCTGCTGTTTGACCTCATGAGTGTTATTTTTATTCAGCAGAAGATTGTCTGGCTCAGTGTGATAATGACTGCAAAGCTTACTGCTGTGATGGGACTACTCCCTACTGCTGTTCATATTATGCCTACATTGGGAATGTCCTTTCGTAAGTATATTTGCACTTCAGAGGAAAAACCCAGTGTGTTGTATTCTTGGGCTCCATGTAAATTTGGGTTGTGGGAAACTATGTTTTGGCAGTAAACACTAGCAGGGTTTGGGTTTTTTGGTTTTAGTTTGGTTTGTTTTTTTTTTCCTTGCTGGTAACAAACATTGGTATTCCTTTGAAGTCTCATGTTGCATATGTTTTTGAAGCAAACCAGAAAGCTTGCTAAAATTGGGGGTTCTGTCCTTAGTTTGTGTATAATAACATAATTTGTGGAAGTAAGCTTTAGAGATAGTGAGATCCTTGTTTCAAGCTCTTGAGATGAAAAGACCTATGAATAAAAATTTTGTGGGTTTTGTTGAAATGCTTTGTCACAATATCTGAGTCAGTAATGATTCAGATTATTTGGATTTGAAATTCATTTTGCTTTGAATACTTTTTTTCCCCCTTTTCTTTTTTATTGACTTATTTGTTTTCGTTAAGTGGTTTTTGAGTGTCGGTGGAATTTATTGAACAGATTGTAGGTGAGGGTAATCTGACCCTTTAACACTGTGGTATGAATAGCATGCTTCACAGTGCTTTAAAAAACACAGCAGGTGAAATGAAGTGGTTACGAGTATTTTCTATCTAGAGAAAAATACAGGAGAAAACTGTTTATTAAAAACACAGGCTCCAGTGCAGCTGTTTGTCTTTGCAGCGGTGAGGAAGAAGAGAAGCTTGCCTGCTGAAGGACTGACTCTGGCCTTAATTTAAGTGACAACCCATAAGTATTACATTCATGTGCGAGGGCAAACCTAAACTAAACATAAAATGTTGTTCTTCAAGACAGGACACCTCACTTTCTGTTTTGTCAATCCCACCAGTAATTTCCTTAACCTTTAGCATGCAGTCTGTGGCTTATTTTTGGTTTATGTTCTTGACTAAAACCAGAAAACTTAAAAAAGGCATGGCATAGAGACTGCCTGGTGCTTGGGGGGGGAGTGAGTGGGAAGGCGATAGTTGCTTTTTTCTAAAAAGGTTCCTCTGATGCAGGTTTTGTTTCAGCCATGGTACCTGGGGAATATTCCAGTGTTCCCTTCAGCATATTTTATAGCACTTTGAAGGAGTAGGCAGAGTGATGGTTTTTTAATACAGAATTGATTCACAGTTTTTAAAGCAGATCAGATGCTTCCTGGGCTAAAGTAAATAAAATTTGATAGAGCACCAGAATCCTTCATTCATCTGGAAATGAAAAAGCATGTACTTTAAATTGATTACTATTGGAGAATGACAAGTGATTTTTTTTCCCTGCTTACCTAGGGAATGCCTGCTTTGATATTTTTTCTTTGTTTTTATTCCAAAATTGCTGTTCCATTTACAAGCATCAAAGGAGGTGCTCTTCTTGAATACCTTATTCTAGCTCACATGTGGTTAGAAATGATGGACACAAGAGCACAGGATATCACATTATAAGAAGGAGGCTTCCCACAGAGCAAGTGAATTTCATCTCCCACTTCCACATGAACATTGCTGGCATTTTCTAGCCTAATGTCAGAACTGTGCTTTGTTAGGGATCGACCAGGGGTTCTTTAGAGTGACTGCTGAAATGTTCAAACCGTGCCCTCAGTGCCAGGTTGACACCTAGTCTCTTTGTGTGTTTATTTAACACATGTAAGCAGCTATTGAATTAGGGGTGAGTGCCAGTGGCTCTGACACACTGGAGGGGTTTGTGTGTATCTGGATGGGTTGAATACTGAAGGGGGCTCTTACAAGTGTTGTTTGCCACAGCATGTCTTGAAGGAGGCATTTGATTCTTCTCATTTTTTATGGTTAAGTACTCCAATTTATACACTAAGAGAACAGTCAGGAGTCATTATACTCTTCTGACCTGACATTTCGCACGATTAGGTCACAGATATTCTTTTTTCCTAAAAGCTGATTTGGGTGTGTCTTCTTCAAACATGTGTAATCTCATTTTGGAAACTTCAGGCATTAATGAGTTGACCATCTGTCCTGGTAAACTGTTCTATAGTTCATTTCCTAACATTACTGGGAAATTTTACTGGGAAATGAAGGTTGGAATTCCTACTGTCAGCTCTTAACTTATCTGCAAGTTTGAAATGTGGCCCTAAATAGTCATCATGACAGCTCTCAACCTTATCACTGAGTTGGGTGAACTCTGTCAGCCTCACATGTAAGATTTGCTTTGTTTTGCTTTGCCCAGCTCAGGGGTCAATTCTTTGGCCTTCCTTTGAGCTCCCTCTCCTGTATTCACTTCCTTCTTTAAGTGTGGCTGGCAGGACTGAGCACAGGGTTTTGACAGAAGCCTTGCTAGGACTATTTTTTCCTGTACCTTTCTTTGAGTACCTATTTTGAAGCAACTATCTGTGATGATCACTGAAGACATAAATGAACTTAGCACTTTGTTCCAGCTCTAAGTCTGTAAGTCTTCAAAGCGTGTCTGCCTCTTTCAGCCTGCAAACTGTTCTTTGCTGGGGCTACTACCTTGGATTTGGCTGCATTGCAAAAGATTTTATTGTGACTTTAGCTATGCTCCATGAGAATAACCTTCTCTTTTCATTATTGGGCACTATATTGTTTTGTGGCGGGTTTTTTTTATGCTCAAGAAGCTTCATGTTGCCTCAACCTCAAATGACAAACTCATGAAATTGCACTAGAATTTGGAAATGGTCATCAGCGACCTTTCTGCTTATGCCTTTCTGTTAACAATTGTGTATTGAGATCTTTAAAAGAATTGAATTTAATCCAACACACTGTGTCCTGATAATTCCACATAAAGCTATTCTTTCAGTATCCTTCGTGTCCTTCAATGTCATAATTTTTGATCCTACTGTCTGCACCACACAATGGACATGATCTGCACGGGTGCTTTCAGAAGTGCCTTTTTATTGCCTGAACCACCATGAGGAGTACTCAGTGTTGTCTTATCTCTGCTTCTTCAGAGGTTACTTATGCTTCTTCATTTGCTTACCTATAATGTCTGTGTTCTCTCTATTCTTTAAAAATCTGCGTGTCTTTCTGATGTTCCTGCTCTTTATCTTCTCTGAGATGGTTTTTTTTGCAAGCATAACTCTTTCTCGCAGTTTTGGAAAAGCCTTTTGATGTGCAGTAGAGTCTTTTTAAACAATTCTCTGTTTTGTTTCATGCCTCTCACTCTTCTCTTTTTAGGCCCATATGCCAACAATTGTAAAAACAGACTATAAACACCAGGCTATAATCTATTCACTGATTTTAAAACAAAGTCAATGTGACTAGATCATGATTATTAATACTTAAGTTGCTTGTAGCCTGCAAGTGATTAACTTACTCTCTTCACTCATTAAAACAAGTTTCAACATTGAGATATTCTACGTAGAGGTTTAGAATTTTCTATTTTAAGAAATCATCAGCTTTTTAGGACACCAGGGAATTTTTTTTAGTTAGAAGATGTTCTCAGCAAACATCCTTCAGGCTGTGTGCATGTGTGATTAGCCTGTTTTCCTTTCCACACTTGAAGAACAGATGCAGGTTTTTCAGCTCACTCTAGTATTTGGATTTCAGGGCCTGTGTGAGATGTTCTAATAACTCCATCTTTAGTTGGACTACAGGTATAATCTGTAAGCATTCATGGTCTGTGATTGAGTCACCTGTAATCCCATGAGCATCTCTAATGTAAAATAACACATCCTTTCTCCTCCTCTCTCCCTTCATGAGAGCAAGTTGTTACAGTATTAATGTTGCAGTTGTATTTCCTTTCCTACTTGTTTTCAGTAGCTACAGCCAGTCATAATTTCCTCTGATATATGTGCGTTTTGTATTTGCTTCCAGGAGGCTCCAAATTATCTGGCCCTCATGCTTATCCTGGTGGATTTCCTGTGGGCTAATTCCCAGCTAAGTCTTCTCTACCACATTGTGCCTGATGTTTGTTGTGACACACAGGTAGCTTTTAACATACAGGTGGCTCTTTGGGCAGAGATGTCAATAGTTGCCTGTTGTCAGGGCTGGTTCTGGATGTTGTCTTTGCTCTTCCACAGCACTTCACAGCCACACAGTTGGTGTGAAATAATCCCAGATAAAAAAATGAAGCAAAGAGGACAAGTAGTCCAGCTGCTATTTCAATCGAATGCTGCTGGGCCAGCTGAATATTCAGTGGCAATGAAAGTATTTACACAGAGATTTGGCCCACCAAATTTAAGAAAACCATTGGTAAAATATTCAGCCCTAGTGATTGGTCTGTATTTCCCTGGGTGAGTCTTTAAGGGGAGTAAATGGAATATTGGCTTAAGCCAAAGAAGAAAGCTAAGATGCTACATTACCTTGCAAAGTTTCTTAATACACTCTGTCTTCAGAAATGTCTTACTGTAAGGCAACTTTTGTTTAGAAAAACAACACAAAAGAAAACTAAACACTTGATTGCAAGAACTTCAAAAGTAACTGGAGGAAAATGTAAATAAAAACTTTAGAGAACTGTGATCTCATTACAGGTAGTGAGATGGTGATTTGCAAGAGGGTAGGTGGAAAAAACAGAGATACTGATGTGCCACAACCTGTTTAGTGAAATAGCAGATGTTGTTTACATGAACTTAATGTATGTTGGAGGGAGTGAGTTTTTTGGGTGGGTTTGGGGTTGTTTGGGTTTTTTTAAGTCTAGAGATTGTACAATGCAGCCAGGAAGGAAGGAAGGCAGACAGAGAATGGGAGGAAAAGAGGCAGAGAATACATTCAGCATAAAAATTGCGTGTGTGCCTCAAGCCTGCAAAACTGAAGCAAAAGCTGTGTGTAGTGTATCTAAGTGTGGCATTTGGTGTGGAGTACTTTCATCCAGTGGTACCTTTGATAAAAGCAGCTCACCTCAGAGAAAGCGATTTTTGTTCCCGAAGGGAGGAATGTTCCTTAAGCTGATTCACTTGATAAGGGAATATGGGATGGAGGGTGGATCTGGAGGAGGAGTGCACTAAAGGACAGAATTAACATTTTAAGGGTTAGGAATATAGAGATGTAGCCTCTGGAGTTCATATTGAATAAAAGAAATTCAGGAAGCTTGGCATTTGCTGCAGATTCCAAATAATTAAAATTAGACACTTTTGGGCATCCCACAGTAAATGTGTTTAGCAGCATATGGGTTGAGGATGGTTCTGTTTCTGCATGACAGTTGTATGGTATGGTACTCTGCTTAAAATAAAATTGTATTCCTCTTCATCAATGTACTGTTCCAAGTTTCCCATGATTGAAGCACTTCAGGACAATATGTAAAACTGCAATTTGTCTGGCCATTGCCATTTCATGCCTCTGGCTCTGGGGCTTTGATTCCATGCCAGAGGTCTGCCGAAGGCCCAGTTCAATAATTATTTTTTCCATTTGGCTTGACTTTTGATCAGGAGAGTCTTCCTGAATGAGAACATGGAGCAGAGGCTCAGGATGCTTGTGCTGAGTACAGGGGGCTGGCTATAAACATGTCATTGGTAAGGCCAAGACTGATAATTAACTGTTTTCCTTTCATTCTGTCCAAGAGTTGAATAGCAGTTCAGCCTTTTATTCCTTGGTCTTCAACATCTGGAGTACCTGTGGAAGCATGCTATCCGTGCTTCAGCCTAGGAAAACCTCTGCAAGAGAGGTCTCTCCGTGCAGGGGGTTGATTAACCACAGGCTAGAGAAAAATCTAGGACCGTGTTTTCATTGTAAGATCTGCTGGAGAGGGAACGGGTATTTGAAATGTGACCTTTGCCAAAGTGTTTGAACTACCAGTTGTTTTTTGTTCCACGCCTGTTGTCCCAGTCCATATCCTTTAATGAAGAATGTGCCATCAGATTTACAGCCAGAGCAGTATCTGCTCCTGACGATGGCTGCAGAGGAAACCCTTGTCAGCACCACAATTAAAACACAGGGGGCCTCTTCTCTAGCCCTTTGTGTTTTCATTTCTGACCCTGTGTTGTGACAAGCAGCTCAAAATGGGGAGAAAACTGGTTTGCTTGCCAAACAGCAGCTCTCAGAAGATAGCTCCTGCTTCAAGTCTCCCACCTCTTTTTCACTCGGATGTCTGAATAACTGTTTTGAAATGTTTGAGACTAACGGGTTCGCATTCTTTGTTTGATAATTTTTGGGAGTTTAGGGGTTTTTAGTTCAGTGAGAACTATAATACTTTTTTTTAGTGAAAACTGGAAATCGTTGTAAACATGCAAGTTCAATTGTTCATAAGAAAAAGTCTAGCATGGTTTTGTGCTAAAACTTGAATTGTTGACATCCCTGTGGATCATCTGTTTTTCATCATTTGGAAGATTGTTAGAATTTGGCTTGAAAATAGAAGCATTAAGGTATCAATCACTGAAGTGCTCTGTGGCTTACAGAAAACTCTAAGGGGGAAAAGTAAACATTCTTAAGGAATTCAGAGAAATTAACTTGCTTATACTGCTCTATTTCAAAAATATTTTTCAGTGAAAAGGAGAGATAATTTTTTGTTCTCTGCTTGCAGTGGTCTGTTTTGGAAGCCTGCAGGATTTTCCCATAAGGTTCGGCCATGTAGAAGATAAATGTTTTCTTAACACTTAGTAAGACTGACATAAAGACTGAACCTGGGGATTATGTTGATCACAAGAGGGCTGTCCTTTCTTCATAAGAATTTTACCTTCTGTCTGCTATTTTATACCCACTCGCACACCTTTCCCTTTTTCAAAAGGGGGAAAGGTCCACCTTCTGAATTTGATAAGGATATGTAACTTTGTTTAGTCCTTTGTACATCCAGAATTTTCAAGAAAATTCAGATAGTGTGCTGAGCACCAGTTCAGCAAAGCAGTTAAATGTATTTGTAACTTCAAGGTGATGAGTAGCTGTAATAGATAGAGTCCTCATCCTGCTGAAATCAATAAGCTAATTACTTCAGTGGGGATCTTGTGCGCTTGGCTCTAATGGGACAAGTTGTGAGCTGAAGTACCTTGTCAAATCCAGGTGTTTGAAAAAAAACATTTTTTCTTTCTGTGTTTTTTTTGGTCACCATGGTACCTTCCATGTTCACTGCCACTTTATGCTTCCTTGCTCTTGGTTGAAGTGCTGCTTAATAAGGTGTGTCACTCCTGCGGGGTCAGGGGATGCAGAGGACAAATCTCCCCTCATCTGATTTATGCATTCCCTGCACATCCAATGTGCACAAGCCTCCCCTACCCCCAGCTGGGGAATTTCTGTTTTATTGGCTAATTTGGAGATTTCCCTGAGCCCACAGGATTCTCAGAGGATTAGTCTGTTGCATTTTGTACTGGTTGCTCTGTAGTGAGTAATATCACACCAACCTGGAGCAGGATTATTAATGAAGATACTTCTGGGTCAGAAGCTCTGCAAGAGGACCATTTGATGCTGCTCACAGTGTAATTGCAGCCAATCCAAATAAAACCTGTAGCATTAATTCAGTGTTTGAACAATAGTGTCCTAGAAAGAGAAACTCTCATTCTAATCTTAATGCACCTCTTGAAGGGGCAGAAACAGACTTCAGCACATAAAAGTGAGTTATTAAAAATTAAAGGAAATGAACTGTTAATTCACAGGGCAGCCACAATTTCCTTCAAGATTTGTAACCACAACTGGGTAGAAATTCCACAGTTAATACAGTCCTTAGAAATCTAATGACGTTTTCTCAGTGATTTTTCTCTGTTTAAAAAAGAAAAGGGTCGTGACGTTTGCTTTCAGAATCTCTTCTGCTATCGTAAAAACTTTTTTCCCCCTTGCAGTGAATTGTTTTTGTAAAATGCAGGCTTGCTCCTGGAACTCACTCCATACGTGGGTATTTAGTATGGAATGGAGAGGCACTAATACCACAAACAGGCCAGGCATGTTTCATCACTGTGTCTCCTCTGTTGGCTCATTCACACAGATAAGAGATTTTTACTGCTATCATTACATGGAGTTATTCCTTTTGCTCACAAGGGAGACTTGGTTTAATGCTGAATGTTCCAGCTTCTGTCTCTTTATTCAAGCCTGTGGTACACTTTGGCACAAGCACAGGCAGTTCTAAGGTTGTACAGCTATTTTTGAAACATCTGCTCGTCAGCTAAGATTCTCTGAACCTTATTTTTCAGTGGCTCATAGACTTGCTGTGCTGCTTTTGAAGCATAAAGGGACTGTGCAAACTATCTTTACTTCAGTCCTTCCTACAGTCCATGGTCAAGATGATCTAATGAAGGTATAATTAGGGTGCTGCTGCCCTGTAGCTATTTCCAGCTGCTGAGCAGCCCGTGAGGCAGAGTGTTAGTAAATTAGGAATAACATATAAAATGCAGCCCCAGATGTGTGTGCTTGTGCTATCACATTAACAGCATTTTTGGTCTCTGATGCCGTATGCTGCTTATTCCGGTTGTGCCCTTGCATTTGACTTTTTCCTTCCCACAGCACAGTAAGAGAGAGCCTGGATGTAAACAGTGTCCCCTCCCCTCACCACCGGTGCTTCCTCCTCATGTCCAGTAAAAGGAATAGAATAGAAATAATCGTGTTGAACAGGAGGGGAGCAGTCAGCCTTGCAGAGTGGCATGTCCCTGTGTGGAGGGGGAGGCACCAGCTTTGACAGCAGATGCCTTGCACTTCAGAAGAGAGTCCCCCACCCCGGGGCAGTTTGCAACCTTCTGGGCAAGGCAATATCAACTGCAAAGGGAGGAGTGCTGCAGATCCCTTGTTCCCTGATGCCTCTGCAATAGACCTGTGCAGAAAAAGAGGAGCAGAAATATTCTGATAGCAGACTGAGGAGAATTCTGAAATGGAAGACAAGCAGTGGAGAGACCCAAAATTAATTACTTGTGTATATGTAGCACTTATAATATGATGGTGTTTAAATGGTACATGACAGCAACTCTTAATTCTTTTGTTTGGATCAAATCCTTCAAGTCCCTGAGCTTTTGGGCCTCTCACATGCTGCTTTGGAAACGTAAACTAAGAGGAAGAAAATAAGCAGCCAGCATAAATTTAACACTTCACTTCTCATTGTTGGGACTAAGGCAACTCTAGGAGTATTTTTTAGCAGACCTTGTTGAAATATATCTCTTGGAACCTTACAGATATTCCTGGAAGAGTAACAAGAATTTTGTAAGTGCAATCATTTGTATAAAGAATACATCTTTTTTTTGTCATCATCTTTGCTTTCCACTTGTGTAGGATTGTATTCTGAATATGGACATTGAGAATGCCATTGATAAGCATATTCAGATGAAAACCTTGGGATGGAGAAGACTTGAATGTGAAGAGTCCTTGTGTGCCATGTCCAGCACAAAAGTGCTCTCAGCTGTGAGTGAGAAGCCTTAGTGTAAATGTAATCTAAGCAATTATTAACCTTCCTGCAAACCATTTTGTCATTTGCAAATGTTGCATTCTTTTAAGACAAGAGTTATTTTTGTCTGCCTTTTTGTTTGCTAACACCTCTTCTCTGGGCCATGGCCTTTCCCTCAGTGCAGTGTGCTAACCCTTTGCATGATCTGAGTCCCCAAAGACCTTGATGAGGCTGTGTCCCGTGGTAGCTAATATATTTACATGGCTGAAAGCTAATATTGTTTATTCAGTCCACAGTGGTAACCCTGTGTTTGGCTTGGGAATAAATGGCCTATTTACAGAAGCTGAAATTATGAAAATGGATGACAGGATCACCCGTCTGCTCGCCTCACATTGCTTTCCTCCAGTGGCTCCTTGCAGGAATAATTTGATACTAAATTCCAGTGGAGAGTGAAAGAATAGAGCTTCAAGGCATGGGGGTTGAATTAAAAGTTATGGCCCTCATTCTCCATTTTCAACAACGTTTAAAATTGTCTGAAGTAAAGCACAATTCATCTTTGTTTCTGAACCTTCACATTCACTGCTGAATGAAACTTAATGATTGAATTAGCATATTTCCAAAAATGTAATAAAATGTCAGCCTGACAGTAGTGCTCTCAGACTTGCTACATGACAGGGGTGCTGCAAACATAGTGGCATGTCTGCTGTATGTTTCAAATAACATACTAACATTTAAGAAAAGATTCTGAGATTAGGAGGGGAACCATGGTATTTAATGTCTGTATTTGGTAAGCTTATGTTGTCGCTGTCTCCTAGCATAATTTATTGTGCATTAAAATTTCATAGCAAGAGAGGAAGTTTTTCTTGCTTGCTCCTCACACCCATCCCAGTCATCCTCTCTTCTGAAACTGGTGAGGATGAAATGGCCTCTGTGTGCTAGCAGGGGATGGATTTGATGACCTAGAGAGGTCATTTCACATTAGCCACATTGTTCTGGTTTGGGCCTGGGCTGATTGAACATTTTGAAGCTCTCATCAAGCTGGGGTACAGGGTCTCTCTCCCGTACTCCCCTGCCGTCACGGGCTGACAGCAGCTGCTTACAAGCTGACCTCCAGGCTGGAATGTGAACAGCACACCATAATCAGGATCCCTTATCCAGCGGCCACAGTCACCTCTGCAGGTGAGCTGGGCTGTGCACTGCCAGGGAAACAGCCCTGGTTTGTATCACTACGATTTAGAAAGTTACAGAGCAGCTTTGTTTTGGTCTCTGAGCTGTGGATCAAAAAGTAGGAATGGTCTTTTTTTACTTCCTGTGAGGGAAGTTTTCTTCTGTGTATCTGTGAATAGTTAACAAGAAGGATGCTGCAATAGGGACCTCAAGAGCCCTGCGATCCTCTCTGGGAAGGGCTGGGAAGCCTTGCTGGGGGAATCCCACTTGGACAAATGGGTGGTAGAAAGCTGCAGGGAGGCTGTTGGCATTGCCATCCTTCTTGTCCCAGTGTCCACTAGATCATCAGATATTTTTAGGAGTGCAGAAAAATAACATCTGTAGTTTATCTCTTTGTCATTTGAAATCTGTCAGATACAGGTACTGTTAGGTCCCTTTGAGAGCAGGACCGTGTCAGAGATGGGAAAACTGCTGTTTGGTACTCGTATACTGGGGGTTTAAGGGAGAGTTGTTCATGATGTTTGTGCTCCATAACTCAAGGGAAAGGGCAGGTTGCACCATGAGCTCTTCCCCTGAGCCGCTCGCTCGGCAGGCATCTGGCCCTGCTGCCCATCACTGGTTTTCATCTGCATTTCGTCCTCCCTGTCCTGCCCACGTTGCTCCTGGGAGGGGACAGGTTCAGGTACGTTGGTCTGACCTTGTGTTCAGCCTTCGCCTGGCGACTGGGGGTCACTGGAGGGGCCCCCAGTAGAGTGTAGGATGTTGACGAGGAGGACGCGGTGCCCTCTTGCATCTTCCTGGTAGGCTCTCAAGGCCTGTCCATCAGAATACAGCTCTTGCTTTGGGGGAAAATGCGCTGTCTCTTTCAGCTGATACAAAAGCAAGTACTGCTCTGTGAGGCCAGTAGCTGGAAAGTACATTACCAGTTAGAAATCTGTTTAAATCTGAAGGCACTACCCCTCAGTGTGGGTTTTCACTTTGGCTTCATTATGTGTCAATAATTTAACATATGTTGCAGCTGCTGATAGGGCTTTTTTAATGAGATGCCCTTGTTTTCCCGGAGTGAATACTTGCAGTGCTCACAAAAAAACACTGGATGTGTGGATATGTCAAATATGTCAGCTGATTTATTACTGTTATCTGTCACTTGCATTGAATGGGTTTAATAACTGCCAGAACTAACAGCTCCTTCATAACTGCTGGTGGCACTGCTATAGCTGTTGCAATATTTCTATCACTCTTTTTTTTTTTCCAACTTGTGTTATGAGATACAAACTCAATTAACAGGGCAAAATCCTCAACTCACTTGATTTATACAGATGTACGCTGGCTGAAAATACAGTCCAGCGTGAGAAGAGCTATGAGATTTTTCTCAAAAACGGGTGAGCAAAATATTTCGGGCTACCTCTGGGCTGTCCACTGCAGGGGCTCTACCACTGTGAGGATTTCCTGTGCTCCTCTGGCCCTTCTCAGATGTGAGGAGTACCTTTTTCCTTGGTATTGTTGGCAAAATCCTCCTATTGCCTTCACAAGAGTATCACAGACCTTTCTGTCCAGGTGCCTGTGCCATAAAACTGGGATTGGAGGGTTCTCCACCTGTGAGGATCTTCAGCTGTGGATTTTGTGCACTGACCTACTTAAGAAGTTGCTTGAGGCAGAACTTCGAACAGGCCCCTGTTTTGTAGCTAAGTGTTTCCAGTCCTGTTTTATTTCTGTGGGGTTTAGCTGCTTCTTCCTCAGGAAATCAGCCAGCTGATTTTACTTTTTGCCTCTGTCCCACCTGCCTGGCCTGCCAGTGTGCTCTGAAAGCCTTCAGGATGAGCGCTCAACACAAATGCCACAAGCACATTGCCTGGGAGAGCTCCCCCGCCAGGCGTTTGCTTTTATACTTCCTCCACACAGGCCCAGGAAGTGAAATAAAAAGTTTGGGCTAGAAAGGGCAGCTTATCCACCACAGGACCTCAGTGGTTTGGAGGAAAAAGCTCACCTTCCTCTTCCTCACATTGGCTCGGAGTCATGGCTGCTGTTACCGGAGGGGGACAATGCTGTGCCTCCCCTGCCACGGGGGTGTGTGAGGGTGTGGATCAGCCATCCTGAGAAAGGTCAGGCTGCAGCCCCTGGGTGGATCAGGCTGGAATCCCTGGGAGTTAGATATTTTCCCAATATCCAACCGGAACCTCCCCTGATACAGCTCCGGCCATTCCCTCGGGTCCTGTCACTGGTCACCACGGAGAAGAGATCAGTGCCTGCCCCTCTGCTTCCCCTCATGAGGAAGCAGCAGATCTTAAAGAGGTCTCCCCTCCGTCTCCTCTTCTCCAGGCTGAACAAACCAAGTGACCTCAGCCACACCTCATATGGCTTCCCCTGCAGACCCTTCACCATATTCATAGCCCTCTTTTGAATGATCCCCTCCCTCTGAGCAGGATCCCAGCCCTTTTCTCCATGCCATGTGCCCAGGGAAGCACTCTCAAGGGACAGAGAGGTGATCTTCCACAGGACACCATTGTATGTAAGTACTCTTTCATTAAGAAGTTAAAAGGATTAAGAACTGGCTGAGATGTCAAAAAGTAGAGGCAACAGAGAATTATCAAGTAATGAGAGTTGCTTGCAGTGAGGTTCTTTGGGGATTAATACTAACAGGGAAAATTTTCTAGTGCCAGTCAGGACCTAGCATGTAAATGCAGAAACCGTGGTTGTAAATGTGTGTGTGAGAAAGATACACTTTAAATGAATACACTTTGGAAGTTCTCAGATGACAGATTTAAGGGTGTATCTGTGACCTTAATTTGTCCCTCTCCTGTATACTTTGTGGCTCAGCCTTCAATTATACGGTTTTCAAGTCACAGTGAGATTGTAATACTCATATATGTCTTCCACAGCAATGTTTTCAATGTGAAAGGGCATGAACATCTCTATAGATTTAAACTTGGCCCCTTAATGCCTTTTGCATGGAGTAATGAAAAAGTCTCTCTGGTCTTGCTGGAGGAGATTCCAGACCTGTAAGTGGCTTGGGCCTCTGATGGCCAAAAATTTTTACCAGCTCATATGAAATATGTTGCTGGCCTCATTCCAGCAGTTACTGATTAAACCCAAAATTTATCCCAGCTGGTGCCAGGTGAAATATTAGTTGGATAGCTCAAACCAGAAGCACAAGGGACAGAGAACTGAGTGTGCCCTTTCCTTAGGCAGGCACTGCCTCCTGGCCAGGACAAACAACAACTAGGAGGGCAGTGCAGGGATACTTTTTTTCTTGTTTTCTGTGGCATAGCTTACCTGAACACAAACAAGATGTGTTCTTCTGTGGTATTAGCACATTAAAAAAAAAAATCAGTGTACTTATTAAGTGTCATTTTTGTTGTAGTGTTTCAGGAATTTAGTGACAATACAAGGAGACAGTGATCTATTTAAAAACATAACAAAGTGCTTTCCAGCCCTTGCGTTCAAAAGTGTTCAGGGATCCCAGATCCCATTTTCAGGTGTACAGCAAGAGGCTTGTTTCCAGAGGAAGGGTTTCAGGAAGCCTCAAATGACTCAGATTTTCTGCAGGTGGTCTCCTGTGGAGTCACCCCTGGCTTTTGGGACACTCTTTTCATGACCAAAATTTTACCCCCTGTATGGAAAACTGCATGTCTTTGTGTATGCTGACTTCAGTGCACTTACTTCCTGACTTTCTAGTCTTGGCACCACGCCTCTTTCCTGTTCCTTAAAAAACAACAAAACCCACACACCCCTCAAAAAGCCCTTCCATTCTGTGCTTGCTCAATTACTCTGATTCTTGATCTTTCTGTGCTTTCTGCTGCATCTTTACATTATTTCTGCCGGATCATGAAATGTCTAGCAGAAATAAACTCTTAATCAGATGTGACTGCATTTCTATTTTTGAAAGCCATCCAGCATGGCAAATTAAATCGGGGAGGGTGTGGGGGGATTGGATTGTGCTGTGATCTCTGATATAGGTTGAAATATAGATTGAAAATAGGTTGAAAACTCCTCTGAATTAGTGCCCTCAGGTGTAATACAAAATACATAGCATTTCAGGGCATCTTCTCAAATAAAGGTCAAGAAGAAAGTGAAAGTAAGTTCTATCCTGTTTGAAATATATGTCAGTAACAATATGTTCATTATCTTAAGCTACTTTGCATATTTTTCATAGCGGAGTTATATTTAATCTATGAAACGGGGTTTTTTATAGTTGTATTTTTGGCAAGATATTTTCAAGACTGTCTTTTAAAAATAATTTTTAAATCTGTCTTTATATGTATGTCTCGGGCTTAATTTCTGCAGTCTGAAAACAAATTTCCAATGGTCATGAAAATGCCAACTTGATTTATCTTGAGGTCAATAGGAATCTTGTGAGGCTGTGGAACGGGAGCGGTAATAAATGCCTCTGGTCCGTGTGCACGGCGATGGTTGATGCATGGTTCATGTGAGCCATTTTAATCTCTGAAATAAAATAGATGGAAATGGTGGTTGGAACAAAATCATTATAGCAAAGCATTATCAGCATAGAGTATTTGTGGCCTTCTTCCATCTCTTCGTGAACCAGGATGTTGTAACATCCAACTTCATACAGTGAACAGGCTCTAGAAATTTGTCCAGAAACTGTCTGCTGAAGGGGGTTACCTCCCCCGGGGCTTCCTGCATGGACCTAGCAACTTTAAGACATTGCCTTGATTTAAAGCTTCTCCCACCCAAAGTCGGGGTGAATTTAATGTTTTGCTTCTTCTTAAGTTCTCAAAGTGTTTGATTATTCCCCGGCAAATCAGTTGTGCCTGCATCTTGCCATTTGATAGCCCTGCCAAGTGATTGGTTTGGTTTATTAGTTCATGGTAAGGTGTCTGTCCGAAGGAGCTCACAGAGGTGGCAGGTGGTGACACCTCTCAGCAGGCAGATATGAGAATTGAGGGGTGATGGGCAAGTGTGTCTGCCTGCTCCAGGGGTGTTTTATGTTTGAGGAGGGGCAGGAAAGGGGCAGGAGAGCTTGTCATCCTGCCCCTCTGCTCAGCCCCATAGAGGCCTCATCTGGAGTTTTGTGTCCAGTTCTGGGCTCATAGGGACAAGAGAGACATGGAGTTCCTGGAGCATGTCCAGAGGAGGTCACAAAGATGATGAGGGGACTGGAGCATCTCTCTGACAAGAAAAGGCTGAGGGAAGAGATGACCGAGAGGGGACTTTATCAAGGGCTGTCAGTATCTGCAGGGCAGTGTCAGAGGATGGACCAGGCTCTGCTCAGTGGTGCCAGGCAGTAGGAAGAAAGGCAGTGGGCAGAAACTGATGCACAGAAAGTTCCACCTGAACATGAGGCAGAATTTCTTTAGTGTGCAGTGACCACACACTGGAACAGATCACCCGGAGAGGGTGTGGCGTCTCCCCCACTGGAGATATTCCAGAACCATCTGGATGCAATCCTGTGCTATGTTCTCTAGGATGACCCTGCTTGAGGAGAGACGTTGAACCAGATGTGGACCACTGTGGTCCCTTCCAAACTCACCCAGTCTGTGATTCTGTGAAATATAAGCAGCAGTTCCCAGGGATCTTTCTTCTGTCATCGTCCACCATGAGTAGCACGAGGAAAGGAAGCTCGTCCCCTCTGTTTGCCTGGCTCACCTGTGCCCACGTGGAGGTGACCACCCATCCCCAAGATCTCACACAAAGAGAAGGCAGCATTTTTCTCTAGTGGGGTCAGTGAGGCGGGAGGGGACATGGTTTCAGATAGCCCATCGGGTGGATTTTCAGAAGAAGTAGGGCATAGGAAAAAAACATCTACTGCGAAATATTGTGATTTTGAACGTGAGTGACCTTTCCAACACTGGTACAAGTTTTGGAAAGCCTTTGTGTTTGGTGGGAGCCACAGTAGTTTTATGCTGAGGTGTGTTGCAATAATTCTTGAATAATTTTAAAAGGACCAAAGTTGTTAAAAATACTGTTTATTTTTTAGGTGCAAATTTTGCTGAGAGTGTGTGGATTTCCTGTAACCCATGTAAGGGTTTCTTTTTTTTTGTTGTTGTTTCATTTGTAATGAACTTCTAACCTGGGTCTCAGTTCAGCTCCCAGGGAATCAGCAGGAATTTTCATGTTGTATTTCATGGGTTGTGGTGTAGGAGACTGGGGGATTGTCACCGTTCTAGTGGTAATGCCATCTTCTCCTCCTCTAGATGAGCAGAAGTGGTGTTTGCTTTTTAGTTCATCTGCTGACTCAACTAGTCAGGATCACGATTGGCATTGATTATATCATAGCCAGTTATAGCTTTTGGGACCTGGATCCCTTTCACTTCAGAAAGAGGACCAAAGCTATCAAACCATTTCCCTGCTTGATCTTACAGAAGTATTTCTGAACTGATCACATGGATATAAATTTTATTATAACTCCTCTGGATGTCTTAAGCTCTCAAACACTGAACTTACAAATCAGTATAATTTCCATTTAGAACCTTAAGCAAAGTCATATTCTAAACACAAGACTGCAGAGTTTGGCTCCAAGAGAGGCACTTTGATGTAAAGCTGATACAGTCTGAGTCTATTCACTTAATGCCAGGAAGTAAAACAGTGAATATTGCAATATATATTGCAATATCTGCCACATCTGGCAGTTTTCAGTGCATTGGCTATACGAAGTCACAGAATGATTTGGGTTGGAAGAGACCTTAAAGATCATCTCATTCTAACCCCGTACCATGGACAGGGATGCCATTCACTATACCAGGTTGCTCAGAGCTCCATCCAACCTGGCCTTTGAACACTTCCAGGGATGGGGCATCCACAGCTTCTCAGGGCAACCTTTGCCAGAGCCTCACAACCCTCACAGGGAAGAATTTCTTCCTAATATCCAATCTGGACCTACTCTCTGTCAGTTTGAAGCCATTTCCCCTTGTCCTGTCACTCCAGGCCCTTATAAATAGCCTCTCTCCATCTTTCTTGTAGGCTTCCCAGGTACTGGAAGGTCACATCAAAGCCTTCTCTTTTCCAATCTGAACAATCCCAATCTCTCAGCCTTTCCTCATAGCAGAGGTGCTCCATCCCTCTAATCATCTTGGTGGCCTCCTCTGGACTGGCTCCAACAGGTCCATGTCCTTCCTGTGCTGGGGACCCCAGAGCTGGAGGCAGCACTGCAGGTGGGGTCTCACCAGAGCAGAGCAGAGGGGCAGAATCCCCTCCCTCCCCTGCTGCCCACACTGCTTTGGATGCAGCCCAGGACATGGGGGCTTTCTGGGTTCCCAGTGCACATGGCTGGGTCATGTCCAGCCTCTCACCAACCAGCACCCCCAAGGCCTTCTCAGCAGGGCTGCTCTCGATTTGTTCATCCCCCAGCCTGGATTGACACTGGGGGTTGCCCTGACCCGGGTGCAGCACCAGCACTTGGTCTTGTTAAATCTCATGAGATTCCCAATTCTCAGGCTTGTCCAGGTCCCTCTGGATGGCATCCTTCAGGTGTGCCAACCACACCACTCCGCTTGGTGTCATCAGCAAATTTGCTGATGAAGAAGGCAGAATGTAACAGAGACAACACCTGCAAAAATAGCCGGTGTGCTGTCATCTCTAGGGCTCCATTTGAAAGGCAGGGTGATAATGGAAGCGCATAATGTTGCTCAGACGTGAATATCTACTACCCTGGTCTGCAGGTCCTGCTCTCTAAATTTAAACAGGTACTTACTCTATGTGTCTGCACCAGCTGGCATAGGCTTAGCACAGCCTGTGCCCATAGAGAAATGGAGTCTTTTGTGCTGGTGCTGGTGAGGATATGTCCGGCAAGATAAATGAAGTATAGAGGTTTGTTCCCCACATAGTACCTTTCACTGAACTATCTGCCAGGGAAGCAGATAATGCTCTGTAGGAATGAATGATCAAAGGGGAAGTGATGACCCCAGATGGGAAAAAAAGTTATCAACTTGAACAAATAGTTGATTTCCTGGAAGATGCATTGTATTGAGAAAAGTGGTTAAAGGAAGAACAGCTACCTAATAAAGTAAAAATGTAATCTTTTTAGCAACTCGCTTTAGTACTCCCCTATCATCACTTTAGCAAGGCAATGCAAATGTGTTGCTTCAAAGGATTTGCATCTGCTAACCTGCCTGTGATGCATCTGTCCTTTTGTGTCCATAGCAGGAATTTAAAATTCCTCAGATCATCCAAGTTAAAGCTAATTGTTAGTGTTCTGTCACTGAACTTAATCTTTTTTTGTGGTCTGTTTAAACCAGGACATTTGGGAATTGCCCACTCCCTCTGAAAGCTGGCAGAGGCTGTGTGGCATGCTGGGTTGCTCAGCTCCATGCCCATCTCTTGGCTGCCTGGGCTGGATTCACAGTGGTCCTGACATTTATAAGGATCTCTGCACACACAGTACCTCTGTGGAAGTCTATTTATAGTGCACACTTGAAGGAAATATAAATTAAGGCGTACACTAGCAGGTGACAGAGACAGGACATGTTTTAGAGCTGAGTGGAAGGCACATCAGTTAACCTCTGTTGTGCCAAATAGAAATACAAAAAATACGTATGAAATGTCTCCATCTTTCATGAAAAATAAAAGTAATTATTTATTCTGTAATCAGACTACTTCAGAAATGCCAGAAGGTAACAACTGCTGTACTCCTGCTTGTGAGGTGCTATGCATCTGGAAATATATTCCTGGTGTTTCAAAGGAAGTAAAATTGGGTTTGTTCTCCTGAGAGTCAATTAGTTCTCTGCTGGTAAATATTTCTGAATCTGTAGGTAAAAAAGGATAAAGCTTCATCAGTGCTACAGAGAGCAGGTCAATTGTGTAACTGCTTCTGCAGAATTCATTAGCAGAGCAACGCGTCGAAGGGGAAGGTTAATTTGCAGAGATTTGTGCTCCTCAGCCCCAAGTGCTCCAAGCTGTAAGAATTCTGCACTCACCGAGAACCCCAGTGCCCTCAGGGGACCAATTTACCAGCAGAAGTCCCATCTTGTGGTTTCCAGCTAAAGCAGAGTAACACATTTTACAGGTGTAATCTGGTAGAACGGGGGAATCTACCTGTCAGTGGCTTTTTCCACTGACGGCTTTGTATTATGGAAATACTAGTTTGGCCCTTAAGTTGTCAGATTTGCCACTATCAGTCTGTTATGCCTTTCCAAGGACCAGTTCTGTGACAGTGTGTCGCTGTAGACTGTGACCACCGTTTTAGTTTCAGTACAAGCTGCTGCCAGGGAAAAGATAATTATGATACAAATGCTGCTATTTTTTCTTTTCTACAAAAAAAATATAAAGATGTGGTGTTGCGAGTTAATGTAAAAGAGAGCAAAATTAGCCCTAAGAGATAAAAATAGCTCAAGTTCAATTTTGAGAAATAAATTGTTTACAGCGTAAAATCTCTGCTCCTTTTATGTGGATGAAAGGTGGGGCAGGGCCGTTAAACCCAGGACGTCAAACAAGTTGCAGATTCTTAGAAGTTGCGCTCATACATTTAAAAAAATCCATTACACTTTTTAAAGAAGGAGGCTGTCCCTGTTCTCCAGTTTATAAATATTTCATGCTGAAATAATGCATGAGGTAGCAGAGCTCACACCATGCTGCAGGGCTGGAGTTGCTCTTTTCGGATTCTGATTGAAGTGGATCACTGGGGAGCTGTGCATATGCTGAAGCCAGCGGACCCAAATCTGCCCCTGCAGGGTTTGCACTCACAGGGTGTAGGAAGGAAGCCGTTTGGCTCTGGTGCTTGCTCTCTTACTCTGTGATGCAATTACAAATTCATTGCCCTTTTCACCAGGTAGTGGGTAAGTGCGTGACTCATTAAGGAAAAAGCTGCCTGGTTTTTCCTCTTCTTTTTTTTCCCAGTTCTCTGGCCCAGAGGTTCAAATTCTGGGCAGGTGGTGGTTAAATAGGGTAATTAAAGAGTCTGTCTCAGGAGACATTTATGGGACAGAAGGAGAAAACCTCCTTTCCTTTTTGTGGCTTTGAGGTGGAAGGGTAGATTCCCTGAGCATCAGGTCGGGAGTGTTTCACGGAAATGAGGTTTGGCTGCAGCAGCCTGTGGTGGTGGAACCATGGGTGGGTGGGTGAGCTGCTCCCAGCCCGAGCCCTGAGGGGGTGGCCAGCCCCATGGCTACTTTTCCCTCAACAGAGGTGCCCCCCAACCCCTGGGAAGCTCCATCTGCCAGCTCCCAAGCAGGATGTGGGGAGAGGCAAAATGAAGTTGTGGGAATGCCGTGCAAGGAATGCATTAATGTCCATTACAGCTCATAATTTATCATGGAAATTAGGTGTACAGGGCAGACTGTATAGTGTAATTTAGTAGTATTTGTATTCCCCATGTCAGCTCATTTTATCTGCATAAACCACTTAATTTCCTGTACTCAGTTTCTCCTAGTACTTGATTTTGTTATGAACCCCACAGACTATGGGGATTCCTGGAGGTCATGTGTTTCTAGTTATCTGAGAGGGAAAATGTGAAAGAACTGGAGCTGAAATAAACACTATCAATTAAAATATTATAATGCTTCGTCTTCTGAATCACTAGTAATTTGCATGATCTGGTGAGAACTACTGGGAAAAAGCCCTTGGAGAAATATTACAGAATGCCCAGATGATTTGCATATTTGAACAATTTATTCAGCAATCTGTTAAATCTTAAACGATCCATTGAAAGAGAAAATACAAATCACCCAATATTTTAGTACAAATGAGGTTTCTTTGTTGAAAGATAAAACTTAATTGTACAATTGTGCATTGTACAATTGTACATCTGTTAGCAGGGTTTTTTATCCTGTTAAACCTTTATAAGGTCAGTGATTAATTGTTTTACCAAGGCAGTGGTTTGTTGGGGATTATCTGCATTGTCCCTGTTTCTGATACACGGGAGAGAAACACATGTTCCAGCCAGACTGTATTTCTTGTGATTCATCAGAATTATCTCAGCTAATACTGGGATGTCTTCCCTCTTGGTTCCTTCTGTGAAAGTATCAAGGAGAGAATTTGAGTTGAAATGCTGGATAAGGACTGGTGAAAGTCACAGGTGAATTTTTGGCTCTGACACTGACGTCCCAAGCAACCTTGGGCAAGCTACCATCAGGTCAGCCTATAAATGAAGGAGTCAAGTGGTCCCAAATCTGTGAGCGTGTGTGTACAGTCTTTTTTATTTTCTTTTTTCCTGGCTGAGTAGGTTCATAGTCTTAGTTGAAACCCTATGGTACTGTAAGTCATAATAAAGAATATTCCCTATTTACTGGATGCGCCTTGATGGAATTTAAGAGTGAAATTAAATTGGAATTACCTCCACATTTCATGTTGCCCACAATCCCAAAGCTGCTAGGAACCAGATACTGCTTTACAGCTCCTTTTGGAAGTAGCAGAAAATAATTTCTTTCCCCCACCCTCCCCCGTGTTTGCAGTGAGGCACCATGAGATGCAGGGAGTTGTCCAAACATTTTAAATGAGCAAGGGATGGAACTGTATCACCACTCACAGCCTGTTTCTTCTGATATTTGGTCCCTTGCTCCACTAACTGCATTTCTATGCAAATCTTTATCAGATGCAGATTGGCAGGGCCTGGCCTCCATCCCTGATCTTACCCTGCAGATAGCTGGCCCTGAAGCTGGAATTTGGTTTCTTTAAAGGTCGTTTTCATTGTTTGAAAAGAAACAGGTTGTTCTAGCTGCTGACACGGGAGACTTAGATACTGATTGGCAACTTTGAATGCAGAAAACAGACTCTGGTTAAAATCCAAGTGCATATGTGATACCGGTTGCTTTTAACCTTACTGAATTCAACTCATTTTCTGTGGATAATTAAGTACTTGGAATTCTTTTGTCTTGCATTAGTTGTTTCAAACATCAGGAACACAGCAGTAGTTGTTTTTCTACAAAATGTAAACTTGTAATTAGGTTAGCAAGTAAAAATACTGACAGACTGGCAAGGAAGAATTATGAAATGTGAAACTTTAGTCAGGGAAAAAGGATAGCACGGGTGCTGCTACCTCAGCAGCTTGAATTGTACCAGCACCTCCTGTGTTTCTGTGGTGGGTTGACTTTGGCTGGATGCCAGATGCCCACCCAGCCATGCTCTCACTCCCACTCTTCAACAGATGGAAGAAAATAACATGAAAAAGCCCTTGGGTTAACATGAGGATGGCGAGATCACTTGCCCAGTACCATCATGGGCAAAACAGACTTGACCTGAGGAAAATTAATTTATTGCCAGTTAGATTGGTGTTGGATGGTAACAAGGACAAAACCTGAAACACCTTACCCCTGCCATCCCCCTTTTCTCAGGCTCAACTTCACTCCTTCATCCTCAGCTCCTCTGAGCAGCGCTGAGGGACTTTGGGGATGGGAGGGTTGTGGTTGGTCCATAGCAGCTCCTCTCTGACCTCCTTTCTCTGCACACTTTTCCCAGGTTACAGTGTGGGCTTTCTGTGGGCTGCAGTCCTTTAGGACAAACTTGCTCCAGAGCCTGGAGTCCTGCCATGGGCTGCAGCTTCCTTCAGGGCATATTCAGCTCCAGCTGAGGCTTTTCCAGATAACTGTGGTTGAAAATGTGGGGGGCGGAGTTGCCTGATTTTAAATCATGACATTAAAATTACATTAATTGGATTTACCACACAAAAATCCACAAAACCTTTTATAAGTCAGGAATTGGATGTACAAATCCTTCCATGCCCTTACAGTACAAATCCTACCAATAAATCCTAAATATACTTTCAAATATAAATCCTTTCTTTACCCTTGGGATGGAAATCCCTGATTTATGAATCAGAATGGTAAAAATCCTGGGGTTCTACCAGGTTTACAAATCCTGGCATAATTTTTGAAAGGAAAATTCTGGTCTTGCTGTTCTGGGTTTTGAGTGACTTTTTCCCTGGAAGAACATTGCATGGTTTACATTTAGCTCCACTTCTGCAAGGTGCTGGAGTAGGTTCTGGTGTTTTATTTCAGCCTGGGTCATCAGGAAGAAGTGTCCTACTGAACATGGGAGGAAGGAGAGGTTTTTTCTTTCTCTGTAGACTTCAAAAGGTTACATGAGAGAGACAGCAGAGTGTGGTTTGTTGATGGCCCTTCTTAGTAGTGGTGTGGCTCCCTTTGGCTGATGCATTTAAAGGTCAGCTTGTCCCAGGGCTGACTGTGCAGGTCACCCCCTTGCTCCTGATCCTGAGATGAGAGGCAGGACTTGTGGAGGTCCTGTGAGGATGGGAGGGGCGGGGAGCTCAGCAGCAGCCTTGGCAGGAGATCAGCCTGGCAAAATGTGGAAACCAGCAGGACAAAAATAATCCTGAAACGCTGCTCAGAAGGAAAAATCACTTTTGCCGAAACTGTAGTGGAAAGTGACATCTATTAAAAGGGATTTCTGATACAAGACTAAATCTTCTGAATAGAATGGAAAATAACTTTTGCATGTAAGAAGATCTTTTCTCCTCTTCTGACAATCATGTTTGTGCCTTCCTGCAGACTGCCCTGGTCTCCATCTTCTCCACTGTCTTCCTACCTCCCTGCTCCCCCAGGGAAGTTGTTTAGGGCCTGACAATGTGAGGAGAGAACATAAATGTGCAAGGTAGCTTCAACCACGTGTTCACACTGCACTGAAGTTGCATGGCTGTCCTTCTCCACGAGTCCATCTCACCTGACTCTTTTCCCTTGCAAAGTTTACTCCCCACAGCCACGGGTGCAGCTGCAGCTCAGGTAACATGGCTGGGGGGCACTGGCTTGGCAGTAGCAGCACTCCTTGTGTTGCTTCGCACTTTGAAAGACTTGAGTAACTTTCTGGAACAGCTCCAGAGACTTTCCACATGAAACTGTGTTCCTGGAGGCGTGGCAGAGGTGGCCAGAGCCTCAGTCAGCAGTGGCTTTTGTTGCAGCCCATCCCCTCACGGTAACAGAAGCTTTCAGAGCATTAGTCAGATAATTACTCTGTTTAAAAAATCACAGTGGTGAGATGGGAAAACCAAATACTTCTCTACATCAGTGGATATATTGTCACTAATGAAAAGCTACCTTAAAGACCTCTTAGCTCCATTTTTTCAAATGCTAAGCAAGTGTCGTGTTATATTTTGCATAATTTGCTAGTACAAATGTTGTCATTGTATTCCTTGTACTATCATTGTACTTCTTATAATCCTTGAAAGAAATAGGGACTTGGATGTGATGAACAATGCAGGGAGAACCTGATACACCTGGGTCAGAGGACTGAATGGCTGGTAGGTCCCTGCCAGCAGCAGTTGCCAGCTTGACTTCTGCTCCACAATTTAATTCTGCGTATTTTTCCTACTCACTCTACTGTTATCTAGTACAAAGCCAAGAGTTTAAATCATACTGACTTACTCAAGAAACACCTCCTTGGAAACCCCTTAAAAATAACTTTGATCAGGTGAATAGTCACACTCCCAAACGGCCAGAGGGAGAACTTAGAAGAACATAGTTACAAGACAGTCTTTAGTTATCTTTAGTTATCTCAAAATCTTTGTTTTACATTTGACCCACTGGTAGCACATAAAAATTATTTACATGGTTTTAAAGTAGATTCAGACAAGATATAAGATGTAAGATATAAGGGAGAGGTTTTTTACAGTGAGGGTGGTGAAACACTGGAACAGGTTGCTGCCTCACCCCTGGAAACATTCAAGGCCAGGTTGGACATGGCTCTTTGCAACCCGATTGAGTTGAAGATGTCCCTGTCCATTGCAGGGGGCTTGGACTAAATGACCTTTAAAGATCCCTTCCAACCCAAACTATTCTGTGTTTGTATCATCTGTCAAACCCATCTTTGGCCATTCTCTTGCTATGCTTATAGAGATGAAGGGTAGGGATAGGCCACCTTAGTGCAGACCTGGTGCCATAGCCTGGAACTTCCCATAACCAGGAGGATTTCCATTGTGGACACCCCAAGGGCCAGACTCCATCTGGGCACTGCACACAGTAAGGCCAAAATTTCTGTAGTCTGCAAACCTCATGGGTAGGCATTATACCAGGGACCCAGAGACAGCCTGGCACAGGTTCAGGTTGTTTTTCCTGAATATCTGAAGCCCTGTTCTGCCCAGGATGCAATGCCCTTACCACGAGTATACAACACAGTACATAAGCATATGTTTCTTGCTAGGAACAAGTATTTGTTTTCAAGGCAGTTAATGAGAAGCTTGGGTTCAAAAAGCTGACAAAGGAAAGCTCAAATGTGACTGTGTCTTGCCTTATAAAAGTGTGAAGAATGTTAGCAGAATGTAGCCTTACAGATTTCAGGGGAAACTTAATGCACTTACCTCAGAGTAGCTTCATTTTTTGTTTTGTTACAGCTGGAATTACCCCAGGAATGACTGGTATGTACCATCTTTATAACCCATGCTGTTACTTGTCCTGTGGTTGTGCTTGTTGTGAAGCATGCTCTCTCTTTGTGTCATTTTGAAGGTAGTTTATGAACAATGCAAACAAATTCAGAACTTGATGAGAAAGGAGAACAAGAGTGACTCTTATACTGATGCCAAACTTTGAGTCAGTGCTCAGAAATGGTAAATAAAAACATAGTTGAGAGGTCTTACTTTATGAGAGATGTGTGATTTTTTTTATTGTTTGCCAGGAATGCAGAGCTTCCATGACAAAGGAAATAGGGAGTCAGTAATCTTGTGTCCAACTCTGAGATATTTATAATGCATGGATAGTTTTGCCTGACAGGCAATGAATTTCAGAAAAGGTTGGATTTACACTGCATAGATAATATGGAAAGAATTATGTTGCCAATGCCATCGTGTCTTCCACAGCATTTTGTGTTCATACAGACTCAATGCTGAGGTAAAATAACTGTTTCCAATAACCAGGTCCTGAGCCAAGAGCCTGCCTGGTTCCTGAAGTTGAGGAAAATACATTAATAATTCCTACTTTATTTGAAACATGGGGAAGTTGACACAAGGATTGAAAGAAGTGAAATGCTGAAGGAGGAGGGGAACACATTAGTGGGGATTTTGATCAGACTTGTTCTACAGAATATATTTTATTATATACCCTCTTGGCTTTTCTCCCTGGCTCAAAAGTGCATGGCAGTACCATTATGATTCCCAGAGGAGCAGGTACTGTCTTCTTGCATTACATTTGTGCCACCATTTCACTCCTGGCTTTTTAAGGTCTGAACATGGAATGCTGCTCTGAGAAATGCCTGTTCCTTGTCAAAGAACTCACTCTTTGCTACAGCACCAGTTGTGTGAAAGAAGGAGCACCACAGAGATTGACAGGGGCTTAGAGCCATGCATGGCCCACAGGATCTCAGCATAGGAAGGTCTCGGTGTTGTGCTTAAATGCTCTTCTACAATCTGCCATGAGAATTTCATGGAAGCATTACAACCTCCTTTTTCCTACCACTTCTACCATGAATGCCAATTTTCTTCTCCCCCCCGCCCCTGCTTTTCATTGTGTTTATACAGGAGCAAAGGAAGTGTAATCTCCTGCCCTTCTTATTTGCAGGCTTGGTACTGTCATTTCACATGAATACAAATGGCCACACCAAAGTAAAAAACACTATGAGGAATGGAATCTGCTACCAGATTTTTTCCCTGTTTATTAACAGATAGGTGAGAAGATCTATGCCTTTTCTCATGCGGAGTAACTCCATTCCCCACACCTTCTTGCCCCATGACTAAGTGCCATGAAAAAGGAGTATTCTGTATTTATTTGGACTCCAAGAAAGCTGGAGGCCTCTTTTCCCCCCTTTTACACAATAAGCAAACCTACAAATCTTTGCCTTAGATTCCTTCGTTCCGTTCATCCTACAGTCAAAATCTAAGGGTTACTGTACAAAAGAGGGGAAATGCCTGAAGTTTACTACTTCCAGCAGCTACAGTAGCTTATCTGCAGCCCTGGATGCTTCTGTTTTGAGCACATCAAGGGTTAGTGTTTCGATAGTGTCCTTTTTGCCACAGTGCCTGAGACAGGAGAAGCATCCAATAAACACAAAGTTGTTTTTTTTAACTGAAATACCTGGATGAGATTGTAACTACCTGTACTATGTTCTGGGGCTGTACTTTTGTTATTTGTTGCCAGCCTTGCTTTTACATCAATGCCCTGACCCATAACTTCTTCAATTTTGGTTCATATTTAGCCCAGATCCAAATTAAAGGATGATGGAAGTTGGCTGGTAACCACAAACTGCTGTATGTTTATTTACCTCTGTCAGCCTCTTCGGGTGGGAACTTCTTGCAATTAGTGAAAGAAATTCAAGCCTGGAGTCAGACTGCATCACTGGAGGGGTCTTCAGCTCTTCTGGAGCACATTCGTTCTGTGCTAGATCC
This sequence comes from Manacus vitellinus, assembly GCF_001715985.3. Classification (NCBI taxonomy): domain Eukaryota; kingdom Metazoa; phylum Chordata; class Aves; order Passeriformes; family Pipridae; genus Manacus; species Manacus vitellinus. The sequence continues at coordinate 2,749,276 of NW_021940488.1, forward strand.
TTCGAATGCGTATGCTGAGGGAAAGGAAAGGATCCTATGGCCTGCCTCAGGCTCTGTATTTCTGTACAGATCCTTGTGCTCTGACTGTCGAGGAAGCCTCTAGCTCTGCTTTTCAGTATCTTCACATCGGTGCAGTAAAACGCTTGGAAATTAGAAAGCTTTGTTTTGCAGTAAGGAGATAGATGCTTGTGTGAATCAGGTAATATATGCATGGACCTGAAATCCTGGGTTTATTTTTTCAGGAACTGCTGCAGTTCAACCTCTTTGTGCCTTCTCTTTTTTTGTAAAACAGGGTTGTTGTTTACTTACCTTACAGGAGTGCTTTTATAAAGCTAATTTACTCTTCTAGACAAGATTTGTAAAACCCAGTTAGGGACACCACTATCAACTTCCACAACTTAAATAATGTGATTTTTAATGTTTATCTTGGCAACGTAAACCTGCTACACAGGAGTAAATGGATAAATAATCAATTTGTCTTTTCAGATAGTGAAGAGTTAACAGGCACTGGAGGCACAATCCAGCCTTTGACCTCTGGTTTGTCCAGCCATGCTGTCCCTTCCAGCATGACATCTCCATTTTATTTGATTGCTTCAGTCAAACTTACTCAGATCCTGTCCCCAGGAGTGGAGACTGGTAGGGTGGAAAAGGACTAAATGCCATCTACTCCCTGTTTAGCCCCATGACAACAGTAAATCTTCTTTCTGTCACCACTGTCACTTTTAGGCTATGATTTTCTTGGCTGCACTTCCCAGCTTTGCCCTTCCAGCACTTTTTCTTTCACAGCTCCATATAATAGGATGCTGCACTCATACTAAAAAAAGCACCTAAGTTTTCCCTGTAGAAGGTTAACAGAGTGGGCACAGAAATTGGTGAGAGGTGTGATTTGGCTTTATCTTCATAAATTTAGATGGTGCATCAGTATTTGCTGAGTTCAGCCTTATAGACAGAGAATGTTTCTTTTCCTTTTGTGCTGTTGGATTTGCCTTTTTTTTCTCCTTCCCTATTAAATCATGGACATTTTTGTGGTGGGTTTTTTTTTCTGGAAATGATGGTTAACCAGCAACTATCAAATCTTTGTAAATGTTATTGCACTGCTAAATAGGAAAATTTTTGCCCCTCAATTCTATTTTTGCTTTTCTTTTTAAACTATTGTCACTTATCTCCAGTGTTTCAGTATGACATTTTAATGAATGGCCTGTTCCCTCAACTCAGTTCACAAAAGCTGTTCTACCACTGATTTTATGTCATGTCAGCCTGAGACCAGAATAGGTGAGCTTAACCTCTGAGCACCTGTGTTACATTTTTAAATATGATGTATTCTTTGCTGGTCTGTGCCAGTTCTGATATCTCTGTAGGGAATTGCTTCGTATTTGCTCTCACCAAGCAGAAAATTTTGGAAGAGGTAGAACTTTCTACTGCCCTGATTTGGAAGTCACGTTAACATTATCAAAACAACAAAAAAAGAGAAGATCACTTGCCAATTGCCATCAGTGGCAAAACAGGATCGACTAGGGGAAAACTTATTCAATTTATTGCCAATTTAAATATAGAGTTGAAGGGTGAGAAACAAGACAAAAACTAGAACACCTTCCCCTTCCCCCTTCTTCTCCCTTAGGCTTTATCCCAAGCTCAACTTCATTCCTTCATCCTCAGCTACTCTGCCTCCCACTCTGAGTGACACAGGAGAATGGGGAATGAGGGTATGGTCAGTTCATAAAAGCTCATCTTCACTGCTCTTCCTCCTCACGCTTTGCCTTGCTCCAGTGTGTGCTGGGCTGTGTGTCAGTACCTCCTTGGTACAGTGCTGCAGGATTTGGAGAAACTATTTCTTCCCTCACTGACTACAGTTTTGCACAGAGGAAGTACAGTAAGGGTCATTTGAAGGCTACTGAAGAGAAATTATTCTGAAACCCTCCAAGCAAGGTCCTTGGCTGGTGAGCCATCTGCATTAATATTTGTCATTTTCCACATTCTCTCAAGCCAGCTGGGGATCTGGAACAACTTTTTTGTCCTCTGGAAAGAAAGAAGAAGCTGTTTTCTGTATTGTGAATATTGTCACACATGCATGGTGTTGATTAATTAAAAAGAGGTGAGGCTCTTTAGGAAGCTGGGAAAGAGATTTCCCTCACCCCGAGATGGTGTGTTCACTGAGGGCTGAGCAGGAGCACAGTGCAAAATGCTGGTCAAAGGCAGTCAAAAACCCAGTCTGGTGTGGAAATCCAGCACAACTCTAAGACTAGAAAAAGCAGAGTGTGTGATCATGACTTCTGTGTTGACACATTTAACCTCTTGCAGTTCAGACCTAACTGCTTGCTGGTAGTTTGAACTGTTTACAACTGATCAGGATTTACAGTTTTGGTTTTGTAGAGTTTAATTCTGTAAGGAACTAAGTATGGTAAATGAAACAGCTCTCTGTGCAATTGGTAAATGAGGAAAAGGCAAAATTAAAACATGGCTGTTCCTTTTGACAGTTAAATAGGAACAAAGGAATGCCACGGTTTAAATCTGTGAGCTTTCAGCTAAGCTGCTCATTACTAGTGAAAACCTTTTTCTTCGAAATCTTCTGAACCCTGATTTTGAAGGGATAAAAATAGGAAAAAATCACATTGTTAAATTGCTGTTTTGAAATAGAAGGATTTAATTTATCTGTTTCTCTGCATCCCAGAAGTTAATGTTTACAACAGGGTCTCCAGACCACCCATAATCTGGTAATAGGTCTAGCACAACCTTCAGTTTCTAAACAGATGTTTATCTGAGAATTATCTGATAGGCTTGTGTTGGGAGGGTCATAAAAGAAATTAAAGAAATTAAAGAAATAAAAGAAATTAAAGAGGGCCATTAAAGAAATTAGAGGTTTGTAAAAACATTTTGAAATAGATGAAACACCTTTCAAGATAAGTTGTTTATAATGGAAAGCAAAAGCACAGTGGGACTGAAATGATTCCATGGATACTTCTTTCTACTATTTTGGCAGCTGTAGTATTTATATCTTACTGTGATGACTGTATTATGCAGCATGTACTGACCAGTTATTCCAAAATAAATAACTTAGATGTTAGAAATACAGACAGATTACCTTTTATTTTACTATCTTATATTTACTTTTAAAAATGACAGTTGCTTCTTAAAAATAATGGTGGTTTGTCCTTGACATAGTCCTGTTAGGAGCTTTGCTGTCTTTGGTGAGTGCAGAAGATGAAGGATATGAAAATCAAGTGATATCCTGATGTTTGAAATGAAGGTCTTATAAAACATGAAGGCATGTGTGTTACTTTATCCACGAGTTCTCTGATCAGAAAAAAAAAAAGAAGTTGTAAATAACTTTCTTTATAATAATCTATGTGGTAAAGGAGGGTAGAAATTCAATGCGGAAAAAAGGATTATTAAATAACTCCTAAGCAAAACCAAACTCCAGAAACGTTACAATACTTAAGTACCTAGAAGATGACAAACTTCATTACTCACAAGCTGGCAGGTCGTAAGAAAGGCAGAAGTCCATTTTTATGGCAGGAAATACATCCATTAAATTCCACCATTAAGTCACATACACCAGTTATTGTATTCTCTTGCTTTATGGGTTTTGTATCGACTTCACCTTCTATTCAGGGCTATAGACAAGAGGATACTATTAAAAACAGGCAGATAAAAATGCATTAGCCTGATTGATAAGTCATGTTTTTTGTTCAGGCATACATGCATCGCTGAAGTGTGTCATAGTGAAACTGCAAAAGAGCCTCTCAGAGTGTAAGATGCTCATTACAAAAAGCCTGAAAATCGGAACTGTAAGATGAAACAGCTTCATATTTTTCCCTGTTTTCTCTAGTTTCTTCATTATACACCATAATGTTTTGCTCTCCTCCTGATTTTGAAGTCTTAAATTTTTTTTCTTGTTCCTGGTGGTGCATTGCTTCTGTGCAGTGATTGAAAGTCCTCATGTACGAGAGCATCTAATTTGCTAATTAATACAACTGACTGAACTGCTGTTCTCATTCTCCATCGGTCTTTTTGCAGTCTGTGTCTGGATGTGTCTTCATCATGTGGCCATCCCGAGGCAGGATCTCATTCTGTGATGGGAGTATGTGTGTGCCAGGTGATACAGCCGTGGGTTTCTGGTGTGTTTCTCATACTTCTAGATGCTCTTGTGTCAGGTGTTTGGAATTGAAACATTCCCATTGCCGCCCCATTGCTGTCCTGTTCCTAAAGTATGCCTGTGCCAAACTTTCAGTCTGGTTGAAATGTTCACTAATTCACATAAAGATTTAGAAGCAGCAAGGCCTGAAAAGCGAGGCACAAGCTGAAGGGGGAGCACCACTGCTCATTGAATTCTGATCTGCTCTAGAGAAGTCAGTGTGCCTCATTAGCTTCATGTCAGGATTAGACCTTCTCAGCCGTTATGTCATCTAGACTGCTGGTTCTTAAAACCTTGTTAATTCTTAACTCTGTCCCAACTCTTTCCATTTCAGCTCATGTCATGTACCAGGCGCAGTACATTCTGCAGCCTCTGCCAAATCTCTACCACTTATTTTTCTATTCCTGCTTTCCTCGTTCCCCTTAAGCTCTGGAGTCCCTGTGCCACAAAACATTTAAACATATGTTTGACTCTAAGTGGTGAAGTGTTTTGTTGAGTCAGGACCTTTGCCTTCAACTCGGCCTTTGAGTGCAAGTAGCCTTTGAAGTTTGAAAGGCGCGAAGAGAGATCCTCAGCAGCTCAGGGAGGACCAATTAATTCTTTCTTTTATTAGCCACTTTGGTTCTTCAATGTAGTTGCTCTCAGATTCCCATTTTTTACTTTCTTTACTTTATTGTACCATCTACCTTTTTGCTTCACATCACTCTGTTCTTTCATTTACCAATTGTCTTCCCCAGAATTGGAAAGTGTAATTCTACTTTGTACCTCAGAAAATTTACTGTACAGTCCAATTAGTTTAATTGAGCAGTTCAGGCTGGTTGGTCTGTGACGTGCTTCTGATACCGTCAGGAAGGTGACCAAGAACACCACTCCTATGCCATGAGACCTGTCTCAAGGGTACTATCTCACCTCTGTTTGTCCTGATGGCACGAAAATGTCTGTGCTGGAGTAAATATTATCTTAAGGCAAGAGTGTTCCTGTGTTTTGTATGGAAACAGCTGATGCATGCAGCTGCTTCAGAAAAAAAAAAAAATTTAGAGAAGTTTGAAATGGAGGCTGCTAATTAGATCCCTCTCTCCATCTCTGAGCCCAGAGCTTTCTGAGAGCTTTGGTGACTTAGCGCTGACTCAGAGAGACGTGAGTCCTTTTGATGTATTTTTTTTTTTGAGCTTTTTTTTTTTCCCATACCTACTGCAGCTTAGCTCTGAATTCAGAACTTCTGCTTGCATTGCACTCCCAGGTCACTGCAACAAGGCTCGTGCTTTCACAGGCAGCCCATAAATGTGCCAAGCTCAACGTTCACACCTCTCCAGTAGCTCATGCCTGCAGTATCTACTGGAAAGCCGTTCCACAGCCTTATTCTTCTGATCACTGAGAATCTTTTCTCTTGCAAACTTCCTCTACAAGTGCATTAATTCTAGTAATATACCTCTAAATTGACTCTAAATGAGCCATTTTGATATAAAATTGTGAAATAACTTTTTCATCCCTTCTTAAGTGATGGTTTCCAGACTGGAGTTGTTTTGAGGAGCTACTGCATGGCAGAGTATACATCCTTGTATGTGTCACAGTATTCCCATTCAGTGTATTAGTTAACTGTGCACACTAAAGTACATTTCTTAATTTAAAAGAGTAATTCTCCTTTAGACAGTGGGGTACATGCTTTTCTTATGCCAAGGAACAGAATTCAGTCTGTTTTCCTGAGGAAACATTTTTTTGTGCTGCTTGACCACGCTGTTTACTGACCTGTCTGCTCTTTCCAGCAGTTGCACATGTGTCTGAAGTGACTGTAATGGACTGTGATCCTTGGGGGGGAAAAAATGGACCCCATGAGCATATATCTTAATGAAAACTGTATTAATATGTGGTTTAGATGTTGTGGATGCTTTTGAAGTTTTGAATATTTTGCAAGCCATATAACAGCACTCAGTCCCTTCCTTCACGCTGTTGCAAAATGGTGTCAAGTTTAGATTAGTAGCAGGTCATGACATGACAGCAGTACTTAAAGCCTCAAGGGAAGCTTCAACAAAGTGTTGTGTTTACAGATTGTTCTGTCAAAGTACTTCAGATTGTCACTACATCTCTGGTTTTGCTGCCAGAGATATTTGCGTGGATACGAGCCCTCCTGGCTTGTGGATGCCATTGTTGCTTCACGGAGCCACAATGGAGGATGCTGGAGCCCTGTTAAAGGGCATGGATTTACCAGAGCACGTGGGATGGCGAAGGACACCTGAAGGTTGGCTGCACTTTGGTGTTCCCAGTTGTGTTTAACTGCTGTCAAATGTGATAATCACAGCACGGGAGAGCCTTCTGCCAGGCTTCCTCGGGCTTCCGAGAGGAGGGAGCAGAGCATTTCATTTTGAATAGTCAAGCGAGCGTCAAAGCTGTTACCTGAGGCAAAACTGGAATGGAAGGATAACATTTTAATCGTCTGACAGGCAGTGGATTTAGGCTTTTATTCAGCAAAGCACATGAAGTCTGTTGGCTTCATTGGGAGTGTGATATTTAAACCTAAGCATATGCTTGAGTTTGTTTCGAGGTTTGCAAGCAAGGCCCTCAGGGAAGGCAGTTCTCACCTTCCCTGCCTGAGAGGGGAAAAGGCATTAGGCTCTGTGCCTAAAGAAATCAGGGCACTTTATTTGCTACATCTCATTAGCATAAAAAGCAAGGAAAAACGACACCAAAACTGTGAGGAAGGGACCAGGGCAAAGGGGTCTCTTCTGCACAGCTCTACCAGAGTAAGCAGTGTCCCATCTCCTGGGCAAGGGGAGGAAGGGACTGGGTCCTCCGTCCGCATTCCCTCGCTGCTCGATGGGGTTTCTCTGTCCTCCCTCTGGGCTGTGCAGGCAGATGAGCAAGGATTTCATGCACTTGCAAGGGAAGTTATTGCTGATTCATCAGTAACTGGCTCTTCTCCAGCCCCCAGTCATCTCCTGAGGTGGGAGAGGTCAAACCTAGCTCGACGGTACTTAATGTAGCGTGTGCAGACGTTTTTATCGTGTGGTGACTTCTGCATCCTCAGCATAGCTGCCTTCAGATAAAGCAGCTTTCATCGTTTTATGGAACTTGTAAGAGCCACGGCATGTTTTTGTGACTATGGCTGAATTTTCATGTTTTTTTAGTTTTCTGACTCATAGTCCTTTCCACCAGAAACATAAAATGATTCATATACCCAAGCACTTAACTCCTTTTACATTTGTAAATGGCACTTCATGCATGCTTAATGAGGGTATTCCAAGCCACTAAAACCATAATTTGCTTATGCTACACGATAAGGTTTGAATCCTGCAAAGACTTATGTAAATACTTTCAAGTTCATTGTAGGTTTTTGCAAATGGTGATTTAGAGCCAGAATGTCTGCTGGCTTAGCCTCAGTGGGTCTTTGTGGCCCACATAAGCTCTGACACAGCACCTGGGAAGAGAGAATGAGAAAGAAAGATGGAATTGGTGCTATAAATCTGACAGAAAGAAAAGAATGCCGAAGAGGCTCTTTTATTGCTTTCACGGGGTAAGATTTGAATATTAAAGTACATTAGAAAAAGGAGATGGAAAGAGAAGATGAAAAACATTTTTTTTCTTTCACTTTGCTTCAGAATTTCTAAAATTAAACTCACAGTGTCTTATTATTTTTATTGGAAGATATGAGGGAAAAATCCCTTTGCTGGATAATTCAAAGCTCAGATAGATTTATTTAGTCTCAAAATATACAATACTAGCTAGCACTGCACTTAAAAATGCTATTGCACTGTTACTCAGGCAATGCACACATTTTATGATTTTCTTTTTTAAATTGGAATCAAATAATTTATGATGCTGGGTTTTTAATCTCTTAATCCAGGCTTTTTCTCCCAGATCATTCAAAAACCACTCCAGATTATTCAATGTCAACTCCCTCCCTACATCTTTGTCATTTGTCTAATACATAGAATTCTAAAAGCAGTAAAATCTTCTAATTTGAGTTGAAATTTAATAAATCATAGATGCATTTTGGAGGCACAGTTTATGTTCTGAGAATCAGATTTCTGAAGATGTCAAAAGGCATTTTTTTTCTGCTCCATAAAATAGTGTTGTTTGCGGGCAGCTGTTCGTTTTCAGATATTTTATTGCTTTGTCTTATTCTATGTTATTTTCACTTTGTTGTTGTGGAAAAGGATTTTTTGGTTACAATCTTCCTCTTCTTTGTTGCATCATATGGCAAAATTCTGTCCTTCATCCTCCCTCAATCTCCAATAATTTAAAAAAAAAAAAAGAGAAAAGTTAATAAGCTTCTGCTTCAGGCGTGATTTATAGCTCATTAATGTCAGTGAAAGAGAAGAGCTGAAGCAATGCTATTAGTTAGGAGAGGACCGTGAATTCCAGTTTCTGCAAAGCTTGACGCGTGTCATGTGTGGAAGAGGCTTGGCTCTTCACCGTCAGAGCTGGTTTCTGTTTGCAGATGTTGTCACCAGGAACTGGCACCAGCCCTGACTCTGCTTCAGGAAGTGGGTCCCGGTGCTCCCTCACTCACCACACTGATGTCCACACGACATTCCACTGAAAGGAGCAGGAGCATTGCTGGTCTTTCCAGAAGGTGCAGAGAGAGCTAAAGCCCCCCAGTTTGTTTATACCTTTTGATGCCTTTCCAGTGATGTTGTGGATAATTATGGTTTGCACTCCTGGCACTGCTGCATTCAGGTGTGTCCTGATCTCTCCCAGGACAATATTTATTTCAGAGAGAGGCAATTTAGGAAGAAACAGTGTGTTCCTGAAAAGAAACTGCTCTGGATGATCTGAGGTACCATTCAGGTTTTAAATAGAGTATGAGGATATATTCTAAGATGCCAGGGGAAGATCTGTGATTCCCCTTGGGGGAAAATGATGGACTCCTGAAAAATGGGCTGAATGAGCAGGGAGCATTTCAGGGATGAGAGTCTCTATGATACTCTTCTATTTCAGTTTGCACAAGAAAGGTCTGTAGTCAGTTTTGTAATATCTAGCCTGTGGCACTTTCTTGGTTGCTTGTCCCTCTGTGCTCTGTGGTCTTCATTCCTCTCACATTTGGCTTGGCTGTCTGTTGGGAGCTGATGGTGCACTTCTTTGCAGTGACTCACCATGTGTTTATTTAGGGGCTACATGGCATTTAGGCAGAATCTTTCAATATTAAAAATGTGTTTTAGCAATTTACATAAGCTACTAGATTGGCTTCTAGGCTACTTTTGTCTTCAGAGCTGACCACCAAGAAGGAAAAAAATGCTTCTGCTGGGCTCAGCTTTCCCATAATAGGGAAGGAGATCTTTGGCCAGCAACATGAAATTTTATATGAAGCACAGAATGAATGCCAAGTTTGGGGTTTTGCCTCCATTAAGAGTTTTTTGAGACTGAATGCTTGAACCATGGCCTTCTTTGGTAGCCACTGAAGGAATCCTAGAAAGTCCAGGGACACAGCCTATAAGAGCTGCATCTTAGAGTTATATTCAGTGGCATTTTGCTTATCAAAGAGAACCCTGTTATGGAAAGGATTTAATTGGCAGGGGAAATAATTCACTCAGTTGTTGCATTTTAGCCAGAGATACATGGTCAGTTGAGTTTGGTATGAGTTAGTGCTGCCACCTGGAACAGGCAGGGGAATTTTTTTCCAGCCTTGCCCCCCTGAGCCACCCAGTCCTGGTCTCTGCTGTACCAGCGCACAAGCTCATGCTGCAGTGCTGATGGTAGTGGCTGGATGGCACACAAAAGGCTGTCAGGGAAACAGTGTTACGTGGAGAAAATTAAAGAAAGTAAGGACCAGCCTTCACCATGCAAAACTTTGCAAGTGAAGTTGACTGGAACAGGTAGAGCTGTGAGAAACAATGAAGACGTATCTCCTGCTTGTTGGCACAGCAGTAAAACTAAGGGAGGGCACGGAAGATATCCTGGAGCATGGCAGAGCTCTCCATTGGTTTCCATATCGAGACATTATTCTCTCTTTAGCCTATTGCCTTGGAAATCTTGAGGAACTGCTCTTTTTCATACAGCCATTGCAGTTCCTCCTTTTTTAAAATCAGTTAATCTGTGCATTACCTCTATCCTGCCTTGATGCTCTTCTGCCTCACAAAGCAAGAGTTAAGAGCCCTGTCTTTTGACCCTTTCCCTTTCAGGTGTCTGCACACTTGTTTCACTGATCAAAAATCTGGCACATCAAAATCACGTCAAATGAGGCTGTCCTTGGGATTTGTTACAAAGGCACAAAGTAGGCAGCAGATGTGCCAAAAGGTGCTGAACCATCATGCTTTCTGGCAACCATGACTTGACAGGCTTGGCTTCAGGCTGGGTAAAAATACAGTCTAGATATATCCCTGGGTAAAACTAGGCTGGTTTGACTATCGGTAGCTCAGAGATTTCTGGATCTGACAAGTTAAGATGTCCAGAAGTCACAATAGTAAGTCAGGCTCCTACAGCAAGAGCTTCCCTTAAGGGGAGCTGCAGGATTCACCTGCACTGAGCTCATGGAATGTGCAAGCATTTGCAGAAGCTAGTATAAATAAAATCACTGTCAGAAAGAGCATGTTAAGAATTACTAGAAATATAATATTTCTGGATTCTTTTTAAGTGTCTACACTCAGTAACCCAGTTGCCAAAAGTGAGCTATAACCAGGGCTTATTAACTTTGTGGTTGCCTTGGAAGCCCACCATCTCATCTTGACCCCTCTTGTGCTTTGATGCTCAGAGGGCTGGAAGTTGGGCAGTAATTTCAGCCTCTCCCATTGCTGTTGATACAGAAAGTATTTTATGTGGTAGGCTCAGGCAACACTGCAAGACTGCTGGCATAAAAAAATAAATATCCCTACATTAAAGTAAAGGCTATGTTAGGTACAGTTGTGCCATGTTTTTCTATTTAAGTAAACATCAGGTTGGGCCTTGAATTTCTGAGCACAGCAAGGAACGTTTTGGAAAGTGGAAATTGCATTATGGCTTCTGTTTCCTTTCCAGGGAAGCATGTGAAGCACATTACAGAGCGAGGGAAGGTCATGACTGCAGGGAACAGGATGTCTGAGAGGGAAAGGTGGGGCGAGAGGAGCTGCTGCAAAACAAGGACAGAGAAACAGCAGGAGAGCATGAGGGTGAAAAGTGGTAACTGGAAACCTTGCAATACCTTAATCCAAATTTTTTCACGTAAAAGGTCAAAAAAACAACTTCCCCTGCATTGCTTATGTATTTCTGACCTTTTTCTTTTTTTATAATCTCTTGTTTTAATTCAAATCAGCATTGTTGGGCTGGTTTTTTTCAGATTCTGGCAATGTTCTGAAATTCTGGAACTGCCAGACAGATAGACTCAGGGTTTCAAAGCCAGCATCTGCATGTGTGCACATGTTGGTCTGATGAAAATGCTGGACAAGCTGGGACTGATCAAAATGTATTTGCTTAGCTGTGATCAATTAACACTGCTGTATATTAAGCATTGTGCTTGCTGTATTTCAGTGTGCTCCCCCCAGCTCTGTTTCATGCATCATTCCCTCTGTCCGTAAAACTGTTTCTGGGCCAGGCCTGCACTGAGTCATAAACAGGGTGGAAGTGATGGCATCCCTCCCTCTAACCCCTCTGTCTAGGGGTGCAGGAGGGAGCAGCTAGAGCAAGAGCTCACTTTCTATATGCTCCTTTTACTGTGGCAGCTACCATGGCCTTTCCAGGATTGCTTATTTGAAGCGCTTTTGCAGCACTGCTGGCCAGGTGGCACCTCTGGCAGTGTGCTGGGGAGAGCAACGTATGGTTTGGCATAGGGGAAGCAAGCATAAAATGTGTACATATTTTTCAAAAGCCAAACTGTCTGAAAAGGCTGTCTGACGATAGCCCAAACCAGAACAAGCTGTAATTACATATCCTTTGGGTTCACAGTTAATGTGATATTTCTCTCTGGTTTTGCAAGTGTGCCACAGTTACGCTTCAGTGGCTCGGCAGCCTTTTAACAAACTGTAGAAGGTACCCTGTTGCTCAGGCCCTGGCAGTACTGAAAGGCAGCATATCCTTTAACCCCGTGCAAGGTTATGTAGTTTAACAACAGGGAGCAGTCTCAGAGCGGTGACCTGTCCACATGGAGCTGGGAGAAGGGAGGTTTACCCACTACCTTTTCATTGTACAGCTGCTACTCAAGGTATTTTGGTGCTTGAGTTAATAGTCCTGCAAATATAACAAGATAGAGAGGGAATGGCACGGAGGAATCTATTTGGAAGGAATTAGACATTTACAACACACCTTAAATACAGGAAAATAAGGAGTGAAAGAAGGGAAATACTGTCCAAGTACAGCCTGTACCCAGTTTTAACATAGGCAGACAGGATTTGTTTACGGAAGCAGACAATCATCACCTTCCTCCCTGTGGTAAAAAGTGTATTTTAAAAAAGTACTAGTTGGAATTTTGTCTAAGTACACCTTTCAAAATAGAACCTCAAAGGCAAGCCTGGTCCATTTGAGTTGCCACTCTGTAAACTAATCACTTGATTTAAAACAGGAGGCAGCAGCTCTCTTGACTATTTAACTGATTTCCAATTTGGATGGCTTTTCAGTCCAGTCTGCCCTGGTGTCTGTGTTCCAGGGCTTTAAAATTGTTTTAAGAAGGCTGCTAGCTCAGCCCTGGAGTACCCAGCTGACTCTGCCACTCCTCCATCAGCTTTTGCTGTGATGTTCTCAAGGCACCCAAACTGTAAAGCCAAAATGCCTTGGATAGCAAATCCAGTCTCTTACAGGATCAGTCACTAGGTGGTTTTGTCCTTATGAAAATAAAGGGACAACTGTGGGGAGGGGCAAACCCTCCAGAACAGGCCTGCCTGCTCTGGTGGAGGCAGGAGGAAATGGCAGGTGACCCTGCTGCAGTTCTGCTGTCGGTCCAAGTAACCCAGGGTTTACCAACCAAATCAAGTAAATAGCCCAACACCGCCTCTCTCCAAAATCACATCAGGTCTGATTAAGAGTCCAAGGAGTACTTTTTCCCAAACATGAATGGCTGGATCAGAATATCAAAGATCATCGATTTTTTTGTGTTTTATTTTATCTCAGAGAATGAGTTTAAAAAAATCCCTTATCAGCTTCTTTTTGAATGCCTGAAAGGGGAAAAAAAATAAAGGGCATTTATTAATATTAGCAGTAGTATTCCAAAGTGCACTGCATGCATTGTTATTAATATTATTCTAGAGATGCAGTGCCAGCAAATCATAGATACAGAGTTGGCAATAAATTAATTGGAGAACTAATAAAGTACTGGAAATTAGGAAAGATGATGAGATGGAAGAGATCAGCTGAGCAAAGAGAAGACTGAGAATGGCGTGTCTTCCTTGCAGTAATATGGTAGTGAATATAGCGAAGGCAGAGTGGGAATACTGATCCTCACATGCTTCTCACAACTTGCCATGCTCGATCAAATTGCTGTAAAATTGCTAACGTGAGCAATTACAGGATGAAAAGACCTTTATGCCAATATAAATGCAGAGCACTGCCCCCTCTGCAATGATAGTTTCTAAATTGATACAGTATTATAGAGTGAGCTGGGCTTTGGCAAAACTGGTGGCTCAAGCTCACCTGTGCTACTTTGAGCCTGTGCCCTCCAGTAGAGGACACAAGTCTAGGCGCTGTATCAGAAAATCCAGGGCCTGTAAATACTACATAATGCATCCAGGGGAAAACAACCCAAACTCCCACATGACTTGGTGGGCTCTGGACGGACATTATCTCCCAGAAATGAGACTTGGTACTGTGGTAAATAGTGCCATAAAGCCTTAGTTTCCCACTGTTTGATAGCCAAGAGAAAAATAAATCTAATATTGTGGATTATTTAGGAAGGAAATAGTGAAGAATACAACAAATGTTACTGTGCAGCTCTGCAGCTCTCAGAAAACAACAGAAGAGGTTGAGAAAAAGCGCAAGGAGGGGTGACTGGGGTAATCAGAGTGTGAAGAGGTCCCTCTGTAGGCAGAACAGCCAAGAGATACTGGGCTCCTGCAGGACATCATAGAGTTGGCTGCCAGGGGGGATGCTAAAGGTCTGTAAAACCATGGACTATGCAGAAGGAAGGGCTTGCTGGTGGGTGATGAACTGGAGGCTGGGAGCCTCACGTGAAACTATTGGGCATTCAGTTCAGAATAGTCCAGAGGGGACAGTTTGTCAGGCACACAGTGGTTTTAGACTGACAGGGGGCATGTTTGTATTAGATATTAGGAAGAAGTTCTTTACTCAGGGGGTGGTGAAGCACTGGCACAGGATGCCCACAGAAGCTGTGGATACCCCATACCTGAAGGTGTTCAAGGCCAGGTTGGACAAGGCTTGGAGCAACCTGGTCTGCTGCAAGGTGTCCCTGCCCACAGCAGGGGGTTTGGAATGAGATGATCTTTAAGGTCCCTTCCAGCCCTAACCATGCTATGATTCTGTTACAGTTAAGCTGGGGAACTCTTTGCCATGTGAGGCTGTGGATGCTAAAATTTGCATGAGTTTAGGATGAGGCTGGACAGATTTACAGAGAAGAAATACAGTGAGTTAAAAATGAAACCAACCTGTCTGTGTCAGAAAGTTGCTGAGGAGGCAACTCTTCGGAGAAGGCCGGGAGAGAATATTTTCTCCCTTTTTTTATGTACCATGCCATACCACATGTGAAGTTAGGGCAGAACCCAAGGAGCAGAAATGGAGGCTGACCATTGTCCTGGCAGGATTTGGTGCTGAGAAGGTGCAGCCTGATATGTGGAGTCAGACTGCTCCTGGTTTCACTGGAGGCCATTGTGAGAGGCTGCAGGTCTCTGAATCATGGTGGGTTTACATTTTGACTCATTGTCAGAGACTGGCATAGCATTATATATGCGTTCTGTTATATACATGTGTGAGAGTACATCTGACTGAGTCCTCTCAAACAGGTCCTTTTCGAGTCAAACACTTGATTCCTGGAACAGTTTCATGTGCGTGGCACTGGGTCTGATGCGAAGCCCACCGGGACCCGTGAGCACCTCTATCCTGGTACTCAGTCAGGCTGTAACTGGATTTTAAAAGTGACCTATATCTTTTGCTCCGTCTCTCAGGCTCTCTTTGCGTAACCATCCATAGGTGGTCTAAATTTACCACTGCAGTGTGAAAACCTGGATCCACAGGCAGAAGTGGGTCTGCCTATTTAAACCGCTTTTTGTCCTGATTTCAGAACTGTGAGCAAGACTTGCACTTGCCAGTTTTGTCAGCAAAGCTCAGCTGGTGAATATTTTCTTTGATGACCATTTTTGTTTCTGGTTCATGGCTATACCAGCAGGAGCTATGGTAGGGACCAGCAAAAGAATGCCTTAGAATTCCTTGTTTTACTTACTGACCTGGGTTTGCTAGGCTGGCAGAAGTGGCTCTTACTTTTCAGTATAGTTCTGTTTTGGCTGAGAGGCCTTCAGATGCAGGCAGATGCAGAGGGACTTTCTACAGCTGTCTTGCCCATGAAGAGTGCAGCACATCTCTCAGGGTGGATGCCATGTGGCATCTGGCTGACCACTTCTGGAGCAAACAGGATACCTTTGCTTTTGGAGACAGCTGAGACAAACAGTTTTAAAACTGTGTTTAAAATGGGCTTTGTTAATCCAGGAATCTTAATCTAGCACTGGGAAGGTAACATGTGCTGCGTGTTACCCACTTCTGTGAGTTTTTATGATGGAGGTTGAGTTTTCCTCAGGGTGCAGCTGGTTGGAAGTGCAAGAAACTGTTGTGTTTTCTGGGATTTGAGAAGATCAGCTGGGCAGAGTGTCCCAGGGATGCAGGAGCATACCCAGGATGCATGGGCAGCAGTGTACAATGAACAAAGCAGAAGTAGAGTTCAGGACAGGAGGCCAGTGGTCAGCAGTGGCTGGTTCTGCTGCTGGGAATCCACCTGGGAGAGGGATTATTTCAGTGTAGGCGAGATCCCTGCAACTCTGGGATGCAGAGCTCACATAATTCATCCAGTAAGGGGATGGAGCAAGAGCAGTCGCTAATCACTGCTGTTTATAATAGAGATGCTGTGATTTTTTAATTGTGGTATTATTAGAAAACTTTCTGGAATGGAGAGAGTATTGTGTTAAAGTGTCTCCTGAATCAAACTGTTGTCTCATATGGCAGTTTCTCTCAAGGTAGCGATAATGTTCCCAGAGAGAGCAGGATGGGAAAACTGGAAGTCTCTTGATCACATCTTCCAAGAGCATCATACTTCCTTTTTGTTAGATGCAAGCTATTGTAGATGTGTTCCTCAGTTACTCATGGTGGTTAATACCAAAGCACTTTAGCACATCAGTGTTTTGAGCTGCTGGTTTTATGGCCAGGTGTTTGCTGTCATGATTAAGCTTTTGTAAAATAGGTCTTTATATATTCTGCAAAATATTAACAGTGTGCTCTCCCTGCACACTCTTCATTCATTGCTATGTAACAGCAGAGAACAATTTAGCTCCCTGGAAGTGTATTTCAGTAAGACAGCAAGTGGTCTGTGTTTACTTATGCTGTACAATTCAGTGATTGTACTGCAAATCTTGGCCAAGTTCCTGAATATTTGGGGCCTAAAAACAAGCTCTCAAATTCATATTTAGGCTCCTACACAAAAGGTCTTGTTTTTCAGCTACTGAGTCCATCCTGACTCTTGCTGAGTGTTTGGAAGCCAACGGTCTATCAGCATTTTGAAAATTGGGCCTGCTATGTGTTTCCATGCCTGTATGGGGGAGCTAAGCTATGGTTTAGACTCCTTTTAATGTTTTTAGTATTGCAGAGCCTGTTTTATTCTATAGATTGCAGTAATTCCTACTGGGACTTATTCACATTCACAAACTATCAGTTTGGATTGATTAAATATCCAATGAAAAGGTTGTCAGCAAGGTTGCTATTGGAAGACTTTGCTGGGAGATGAAGAGATGCACAGAGTAGGAATATTTCTGGCAAGTCACTGGGCTTTTTTCATAGAAGGGTATGCTGTAAATACCATCTTTCGTGTAACATATGCTTCACTGCCTGTGGCTGACAACAAACCTGAGTGAAGTAGGGTTCATCAGAAAGGCTGATTTTGCCCTGAGTATTCCTGGGAGCTCTTCAGTGCCTCTTGGTGAGGTTTTTCTCCAATGTGTCAGTGCACTAAGGCTATCTTTCCTTTCTCTGTATTATAATTTCAAGGAAAGCCTGATTCATTACTTCAGGGGCTGAGCTAAATTTCCTCTGGACCATTTTAAAAGAAATCATATAAGCCTCAAATACTTGTGCTGGCTGCAGTGGCAGATGTGTGAAAGAGCGGGCATTCGCTTTGCTTCGTGCCACTCATCCTGGAGAAGAGGAGGCTCTCCTTAATCTGTGGGCTTAGAAGCACAACAGAAGGACTTTTTGACCTAAGATGAAGCAATGACAGTATTCCTGTGGAAGCACAGCATGCACATGGATGCTTCTGGAATATATTACTGGGGATAACTTGTGCTTTCTTTTCAAAAGAATATCATACCAATGCCTTAGAGGGAAAAAAAGTCTTGTGTGATGAGGGGAAAGAGAAGGAATTATTCTTGATAGTATTTAAAAGTAGTTAAATTCAAATGGCCCTGGAATGGAAGGATTTAATATATGGTAAATCAGCAGAGTGATCTGGCACAATTGCAAAGGCAACTTTGGAAGTGTTTCTCATTTTGGTCTCTGAGATCATTCACTTTTGCTATTCACATGCCCCAATGGATCAAAATTTGCAGCATTTTCAGTTGTCAGTATGCATTTATTTTCTTAAATATGAGCTGTTCCTGAGAAAAAGATTTTGTTTTGTAAACGTTATTTGGCTGAGACTGACTGCATGTTTCCATTCCTCTTGCAGAGGCACAGCAATAGCTGGAATTGTTTTTGGCATAGTGTTTATAATGGGAGTGATAGCTGGGATTGCCATCTGTATCTGCATGTGCATGAAGAGCAACCGTGGGACTCGAGTAGGGGTCATCCGGACCACGCACATCAACACCATCAGCACGTACCCAGGTAAGGGGGCAGTGTGACAGCCCTGCAAGAGTGCCTGTGGTCATGGCAGGAGTGTTGTCTTCGGGTGCTTATAGCTCCACAGTGAGCGAGGGGTGTGACTACAGCAGGAGGCTCCTCTCTGTCCGGAGGGGGACGGCACAGCTCCCTGCTGAGGAACACAGGACAGCTCCGTGTGCACAGTGTCTGTCAGAGCATCACTCTGCCCGGGCTGATTTATTCAGCTGCTCAGTGGGCTGATGAGGTCTGGCCAGGTGCCACACTCACACAGCTGTGTGCCTTGCGGTGCCTGCAGGAGCGTGTTGAGCCCTCGCTCAGGGCAGTGCTGCATTGTGCAGGACAGACCTCCCTGAGCCAGAGGCTCTCTGGCAACAGATCAGTTGTTCTTCTTTTGTGATCTGGTTCTTGTATTCGTTCTTGTTCACATGTAGCCAGCTCCTTTCCATTGTCCAATATAATGGGGGCCCAGCACCACAGAGAGGGGAAAACCTGGACAATAAGGACTGTGGGTCAGAGTGCAAAGGCTTAAAGTGGTGATGTGGGGTCTAATGCAACCTGACCTGGCTGGTACTTGGCCAGAGTTCTTGAGCCTTGCTGGGTGCTGCAGGATCCCCCATGACTTCTACAAAGGCACGCGGGCGTCTCTGCAGGGTGTTCTGTGCTGTGTGTCCCAGGAGGGACTGCTGGCTGGATCCAAGTAGCTCTCTGTATCCGCCTGGCACCATACCTGAACTGAACTGATAGGAATTTGGAGAGTGGTCATAGATCTTAGAATGGCTTGGGTTGGAACAGACTTTCGAGATCTTCTGGTTCTAACCCCCTGCCACGGGCAGGGACGTGGTGCAGAGGTGCCTGCTGTGCCTTGGTCAAAGTTGGCTGGGTATTGAAGTTCTCAGTTCAGTCTTCTCTGTGGGTTCACACTGTTTTGATGTAATGGTTTTTTAGGTGCAGGCAGCAGCAGGGGAGGTGCAGAGCCTAAGCCAGGTCTGGCACTGAGCTGATAAGCTGTCACAGGCTCTGGGGCACCCCAGAGGACAGCAGGGACCCCTCATGGGTCTGGTGCAGTGCAGTTGTGTCCATAATGAGTGCAAGCTGGTACATCAGGCTGTATCTGAGCCAGCTCTGTTGCAGAGCCACCCACTGCGCCACACTTGTCAACTCACACCAGTCTGGGACTGGGGAACAGGAGCACCAAAAGAGGTGGCACTGAGCCAGCTGGAGTCTGCAAGGCTCATTTGTCTGGACTCCCCACCTAGCACATGAAAGTGGCTGCATTGTTGAAGAGCAAAGCAGACCCTGGAAGCAGCATAATGATGTTTATGCAATTCAGTGACATTGTTAATTATAAATCCAGGAGCGATTGCCTTGGGATAACTCTGAGAGTTCACAGTAATAAAATGCAAAGGTGTTTCATGCATGAAGTCCCTTCATCCCACTCTTAGAGATTCCCTGCCTTTATATTCCCTCCTGTTGCAAAGGTTGCAGCAAACCCCAGGTGGATTATGTATACTTATAGGCAAGCTATGCAATATTTATTATGTATTCCTTTATCACACTTACCAGTCTTAGTGTCTGTTTTCTCCCTCATGCTCTTACTTTCCAGTTGAACTGAAAGCCTCTATAATCATCTTTGTAATTGCAACATTGTTTTGCATAGAGAGATGTGAAATGACAGAAAACAGCAGTATTCTCAACCATGTACTGCTGAAGAGCTACTTCAGAAACTCATAGTCGCTGCAAGCTGTAAAAACAAGAGCAAACTGAAAACTCCAGGGTTCTAGGCTTTTCCTCCCCAAGTCTGCTCCTGCAATGACTCACCCTTATCTCTCCACCTCCAGGCAGTTTGACTCCACACGCTCCCAGTTCCTGGTGCAAACATTAGTTCGAGCAGTTCTTCCTCTCAGCAGCAGCAGCAGATTTTAGAGGATGGGGAAGCTCTGAAATGATTTTTGTGTTCCCCGCTGTCATGAACACTTTTGGAGTAATGACTGATCTGGCTTTGGCTGAAGGGCTTGTGACCAACCCTCCCTCTGTTTTGGACAGGAATGGCCTCAGCCACAACAACAGCCCAGTTTTTGGAGAGCAGGGCGTGCTTTCCATGGCACACTGGGATTTGAGTCTCTTCCCCCCATCACAAACATCCTGGGTTTCTGTTTTCTCTCTATGCAAGTGCTGTTTCACTGCCAGTCTGCCTGAGACATCTAGGGAGGGAATAGGAAAGCATCCGTGGTGACATAAATGGAGACATGAGCAGACTCAGGACCTTAACAGTGACACGGTCACATGAGCAGACTCTGGACCTTAAAATTTTAGAGACTAATGGAATGTTGACATGGGATCCTGCAGTTCCTACCATGCTGTCATTCTGCAGCATTTACTGTCTTTTGTCACTGAATGGATCTGTCTTCTCTAAGGTGAATAGAAGTAGTTGAGAAAATGTTTTCAGTTGCTTGTGAATATTTTTGTTGTCTCCTAAATGCCTGACCCAGTTTACAAATGCTGGGCTCTCCTCAGATGTCCCCATGGGTATGTATGAACAAGGGGAAAGCTTTGTTCTTCCTCAGCCCGAGCCATGGTGGGATGTCCAGTGTTTACCCTGGGAGGTGAGATGCTGCTGTGCTTGCCGTGTTGTGGAATGTCACACATCTCCTGGGGATCCAGAGGGTGTTTGAGAGATCTGTGGAAATCAAGAGCCCTGGCTGCCCTGTCGTTTTGGGACAACATACATTCCATGTTGCTGCTGAAGGAGGTGGAAGGGAGTGGATCTGATAAACACCCAGCCTTCCTCCCATGGTGACATCTGCTGTACAGACATTCAAACACTGTTACCAGCACGGCGTGTTGGTGGCACACGGCTAGGAAGGGAAGGAAAGGGCAAAAAGCGAAGACTCTCATTGATGTGAAGTGACTGTATAAGGGCAGCCTGAAAAACAACTGAGTGCATTGCCAGGAGATTTTGTATCAGTTGTGTGGAAATCTGGATGTCAACAAGGAAATACTTGAGGCTTGCATCTGAAAAACAGATTTTTAACTATGTCTTTTTTTTTTCTCCCATTGCAGTGGCTCCACCACCATACAGTTATGAATTCGAAATGGAGTACCCAGCTGACCTACCTCCACCTTATACTCCAACCCCACAGACCTCAATACAGTATCCCCCACCCCCTCCATACCCTGGATATTCAGGGAAATAATTACATGTCTTCACATGGATATTGAGTGCCTATTGCAACAGCCAGCACTGTTGGGACAGTGTTACCAGCTCAGGGACAAGTAGGGTGGGATGTGCATCAACACGTATGGCCCAGCATTGGAATAACCTGGAAAAGTTGCCATAGCTCAGGATGAAGAAAAATCCTGTCCCTTATGGACCGTCATGTTTTGTGATTAAACAATGCATGACCAAAGAAACAGTTCCTGTAAGTTGGTGTCTGCTGAGTGGTGCTCAGCATCAGTCTTATCTTCAGCTTGCAGCATGTAGGAGTGGGGCTTTTCCTGTGTGGGAACATGCAAGTGGTGCAAATGGTTCAGCAAGCTGTTTCAAAAGCACAAGAGCCAGCTGCTGGGGCTTATTTTGGGGGGAAAACTCCAACTGTTGTCTTGAAGTAACCACTATGCCTTCCTTGAAACAAGGGGAATAAGGAAGAACAAGGAATACTGAAGCTGTTTTCGTTTTCCACTTCCAGCCAATAATAGCCAATGATCACTGTGCTTACTGGTCTGATAAGCATGTTACAAAGAGAAGTGCTGTTGGAGTTATGCAGTAACTAAAAAATGATGGGTATTATTTTTGACCAACTGCAGGTTGTTTAAATTGCCAACAGTTTGAGACTAGTTTGTAAACTAAAGTGTTAACATAAAGAGCATTTTTGTATGTGAAATACACTAATTTATAGCTGATTTACTTTTGCCTGGACTTAAATACTCTATACATTGGAAATATGCTACAATGCCTTTTTTATCAGCAAATGATACTTGGATTTTATTATAAAAATACTGAATTGGCAAAACTCACAAGTGGTAGAAGAAATGCAAACCAAATATTAAAACATCTCACGTTTGTCTTCAGTTGGATTGCATAAAGGCTTTTTTTTTTTCCAAGTCATACTGTTTACCAGTAATAAGGATATTCAGCCTGACCAAAGAGATGAGCATAGAGACTGTGGGGATCATGTTACTTTTGAATGTTGTCTTGGGCATTTTAAAAATCTAGGTCACTAAGTAATACTTTTTGCATTTGTCATGCATATTGTTCAAAATTACTTATTCTTTGCTATGTACAGTCCAGACCTTTATGATTTAAAATGTTCCATGTCCTTAGGAGGCTAACTATAATTTAGCAGCAGCTGTTTGACTTCAGAAAAGAATATTCTATTGCCTAAAGCGTCATCCTTCAGTGGTGAGACTGTTATTTTTCTGAGATTTATATGCAAACTACAAACACGGTGGTTCTCTTCAGCGGTGTAAAAGTGCTGAATGCCCTTAGTTTGAATCGAGTGTCTGGGCAGTTTAAGAATGCTATAGCCAAAAATATGGCACCTGGAGTTCAGGAGAGACTGAAAGTTACTGCTGATTCCTGGAGATCAGAATGCTTTTAAATGTTTTCCATTGTAGCCCTCATCTTATTTTCAGGTGTACCCACGTAGTAATGAATAAAAAAAAGCAACTTGCAAGACATGGTACCATATCCCAGTGGAGTCAACTGACAACCTCTCATTACCCCCCAAGTCTGATACTTCTGGCATTCAGTCCTCATTCAGGGAAGAACTCAAGCAACATTTAACTTTGAGCATAAAAGTTATTCAAAGGCATTCTCAAAACAAGACCTTACTGACTGTTCTTGCTCAGGTTTTGCAGTTGTATTTGTCCTTTGCAGGCTGACTAAACTTATCCCCTCGAAACCCCCCTTAAAAGCACAGATGGCCTCAGTCCTCATCAGTACAAGTTCAGAAGATCTGTGTTGTGCCCCTTGGCCAAGCTGAGCCTTGGGTCATCAGCCCATTAGCTACCAAGGCATTTGTGACCCAGTCGGAGGAAAACTGAGCTGCATCCCAGGTTTATGGTTGCTGCTGGTTAACGAGACTTAAATTCTCATTTCTGTTTTGCTGTTCAGAGGTGACAAGTCCTGAACTGGCTTATCCTTACAATTACTTCTGCTCTGTGCTGTCTTCTGTGACATTTCAGCTGTTGCCCTGACCTCTCAAGAGATCCCAGTTGAAATCCTCCCATGAAGGGGGCAACCTTTTGCGTGCGGTGTTTTGGCAGTCCCTGCTCAAAACCGTCTGCTGCTATTGATGTGCCTGCCAACATCGAGACCAGCATGAAGAGCAGAATAAACATAGGTTTCCCTGCAGAAAACCCAGTTCCTACTGCATCATTTTATGCTAGTACCTCAGCACTTTCTAGTTGATCACACTGGATGATATTTTGGTGCCAAAAAATTACCTGTAGATAATGAGTATTGTCATTTTCTCATTCCTGTATTTTATTTCTTTGTGCGGAACATGGAGACACACAAATCAATGAGCAGTTTGTATTTGTTGAATCCATTCTTCTGAAGAATACAGAGAAAGAAAACTATCCTACGGATCATAAATCTTCCCTGAGAGAAAGAATTTCTCCAGCCGTGACATTTGTCAGAACAAGTTATGAAACAGATTTCTTACATAAAAAGGAATTTCTGGAAAATTACTGAAAGTCTTTGATCACAGAGTCCCCTATTTCTCAGCCTTGGGATTTTGTGTTGCCTCTGATGATGTTGCATAAAGGTCATAGTGACCAAAGTACCTACAACGTTTACATGACTTATTCCGGGGAAAATTATGGAAATGGGAAGTTGAGAATTTCGTACTGAGTGAGAGCTATTTGTTTGCTTTGAAAACAGCAGTGGGAATGTTGATTTTTGTTGTTAATTAATGTTCTGCAGAACCACATAATACTGGGACATACCAGACATTGATTTTAATTTCAGAGGACACCACATGTCTTGTCCTTGCTAAGGCCATAAAACATAGGTGTTGCCATTTCAGCAAACCAGGTAGAACTAGTACAGAGTAGCTTAATTTCAGAAAGAGGTGATGATTGCAGTGAAAATAAGTAAAACTGAGAGAAACGGAGAGGAGGAGGGAGTCTGAGAGATTTACAAGAGCAAAGGAATAGAACAAAGAAGTTGCTGCTAAACAAATGGAAGCACTTGCCAATAGTGAAGTTATATTAGTTAAGTTTAGTTGAAAAAATTGAAGTGTTCCAGTACCTAAAGGGGGCTGCTAGAAGCCTGGAGTGGGGCTTTTTACAAAAGCGCGTAGGGGACAAGCGGGAATGTTTTCTGAGGGTAGAATTAGATTAGATATTAGGAAGAAATTCCTCACTGTGAGGGTGGTGAAACACTGGAACAGGTTGCCCGGGGAAGCTGTAGCTGCCCCATCCCTGGAAGTGTTCAAGGCCACTTTGAATGGGGCTTGGAGCAACCTGGTCTAGTGGGAGGTGTCCCTGCCCATGGCAGGGGAATGGAATGAGGTGAGCTTTAAGGTCCCTTCCAACCCAAACCACTCTATGGTGCTGTGATTCTTTGTGTGGAAACATGTAACTTCTTCAACACCTCTGCATTCAAAGTTCCTGCAGCGCAGATATTGCCAGCCAGTGGTCCCTTATTCTGTCTGACAGGAATAGCTTGTGGATCAGTGCATTAGTACAAAGAGTTTTTACTTAGTCACACGGACTTTCTTCATCTCATTGCCCTACATCATATTGTAAAGAAAAAACCCCACAAACCTGAACATGTAATCTATGGCCGAGAAAGGCCAAAGGATCTTTTGCTTTTCTCTCTTGGCAGCAGACATTATCACTAATTGGTTGGTCAGTGTAGCGTTGCCCTGGATGTTCATGGACTTGAACCAAATGCTGCTGGTCTTACAGTGTCAGGCTGCTCTACCTTTGGTTCACAATTTCTGGTCTGCACTGGGGAAGCCAAGAGAGTGAAGGTCTCCGTGTGAGGAGTACAGGGCCTGGTCCCGTGAGCCTTTCTCCTTGGTTTCCTAGTTTAGCACATTAGATGGCTGCCTGGTTGCACAATTGCTGTTAGGGATTGGAAGCAGCAGGAATTGCAGGTGCTTGCAAGGGCACATATGCTGGCATATGCTCTGCTGCCAGTCCTCTTTTGTGGGAAAAAAAAAATCTGTGTGATGTCTTAGTCATGTATTGGGGATATTTCAAGCCGTGATTCATTTCACAAACTTGATTTAGTCTGGCATTTCTTTAACTTTTTTTTTTCCCCCAGAAAGAGCTACTTTGAAACCAGCTCACTCTCTGACAGCCTACTGTTTCTAGGGTATATACCAAACAGCAGGAGACATCTCTTTAAGAGCTAATGACCCATTTGGGAGACTTTACAAATTAGGTAATAACCAGTTGGAGGAGTTAGAAGGCCAAGGTAAAGCCAGGGGAAGTTAATGGGGTAGGCTGCCATTACCTAAATTACATACTCTGATGAAAAGATCATTAATGTTATTATAAGCCATTTTTAATTAATGAAAAATGTAGCCATTTGCTTTCTTAATGTTGGTAACTTTGAAAGATGCAGTTTTACCAGTGTACTAGACCAGATTTTCAATAGTGCCACAATGAAAAGATTAGTTTGCTCTGTAGAGCACCGGGATCGATATTAACAGTGTTCTTGATATAGCAGAAATAGAGTCTTTCAATTTAAAGCAAATGTTCTCAAGATTTCATTTGTGAAATCACAATGATATTTTTTGGATGTAATGGGATAGTTCATAAAGCACTGATGGCTGTCTATTAGAATAGTAAATATTTAGCATTTCTGTATTCACTTTCATCCTGGAAGCTCTCCAAATGCTTTAGTAACTAGAAAAATAATTATTTTAGTCACTGTGGAATAAACCCAATAGATATTTAACAGCACACAGTAATAGTGTCTAACACCCTGGGGCAGAAATTGCACAAAAGAATTAAGGGCAGTTAAATATATTTCTTGTGTTTCCCTGAAACATCAATATTTGGAGAAAACACCTCAAGAAAATAATGACCAAAACCTTGTATCAGGTGGCTCCTGTGATTACTTTCCAGTGGGTACACCCAATATTTCATTGCAGCAACGTCTGAGGAGCCCCAGTCCAAGCCTGACTTGTGGTGCAGCCATTGTAACCCCCCTCCCACTCTGTTGTGATTTTAGTGTACAGCCAAAATGGACAAACAAGCAGAGGACTGAAGAAAGGAGAGGTGATGGTCCCTCACTTCAAAAAGGGAAAGAGAGATGGAGAAAAGCAAAATGGTCAAGACTTTTTTTGTTCTTCAGAAGACAGCTCAGTGTCACTTTATGAAGAGAACGGTGAGCAGGGAGTATGTTGAAGAGCTGCCACAGAGTCAGGAGAACAGCCAAGGGAAGGATCTAGGGAGCTCCCGCTCCAGGATCATGTAATTTAGGGTTCTGGAGACAGTAACCAGTTTTCCAGTTTGCTGCAAAGATTAGATGGTCAATATTTACACAGCTCTGAAAATGAAACTGTTAATTATTTTTGTTATGCTGTGCACCATTAATATTTGCATCCATAGTGGGGAGTAGGAAAGGGCAGGCTTTGGATGCCATTGCTACCACAGTGATGACTAAGAGTGGACTAAAGCCAACAGAAACAAAAGGAAAGCCAAAGACTTAGGTGTTTCTGAAAAAAGTGGTTTTTAGGGGGTTTTTTGTCAGCTGAGCATATGGAGCTGGTTCCTCCATGGAGGCAAGCTGGCCTGCTGCCAGCAAAGGCAGCTGATTTTAGACAGCTGAAGCCTGCAGGAGGGAGGCTGGAGTGGGAACTGTGTAGTGCTGGTTTTCCCTCGGCCTGTGACTTCACCTGACCCCTCTGCTCACCTGCAGGAAGGAGGCCTGATGGGAGACTTCAGGGCAGTCCTTCTTTCTGGCATGAGTGCCAAGCTGGCCATCTTAGCTCATGACCTTCCCAACACATCACTGATGCGTTCATTATCAGGAACATGGGCAAAGCCATTTTTTCATGGCCAGTAAGTAATCCCCACATTTATCTCGGTAGATCCCACGTTGTATTGGTGGGAAGCCTTCCATTACAGGAAGTAATCTGGGGACTGGTACCACCTTTCCCCAAGGTGTTTTCTCCCATCTTTGTTATATTACAACATATTTACCAGTGGCTCATCTCATCGCCCTTATTTTACATGCTCCCTTCAGGTCCCTCAGGGCTGTGTCCTTATTTTGTTGCTGCTTGCCAAAGAGCTTTTCCAAAGAGCACTGCTCACAGGGAAAACACCTTCCAAGCAGACCCTTTCTCCCCTGCATCACCACCACAGGGAGGCTTGGCTCTGCAAATCATCCATACCCTGGTGTTAAGCATCACCTTCTCTGCAGGGGAGGAAGGCCAGCTGTTCAGCAGCTACCCTGAGTTCACCCTTAGCCCAGACTTTGCTTGTGACGAGACTCTACTTTCTCTCCAGAAATCCAAATGTGGTCAGTAAGTTTAGAAAGAAGAAAAAGAAGTCAAGCCCATGTCTGCTATCTGGTCTAGCTCAGGTCTGAGGGATGTCCTTTTCCCTGTACTTTGCCACTTATCAAGTTGACAGCATTGCTGTCTCCAATTTTTTGAATGTTGCTGTTTTCCTTTGCTGTAGAGCATCTTTAACAGAAGGGGAGGGTATGTTACAGGCATCTGTGCAACTGCAAAGCCCAAACATTTCCTGGGGATGCCTTGTGATTTCAGTAGCTATAACTCCCTCCTTTGCATCTGGACCTTTATAAACAATCACTCAAGTGGGAAATTGGTTTTATGCTTCTTGTTGAGGTATAATACACTTCTTGGCCTAATTTTTAGATATTTAATGTCCCTTTGGTCTTATGCAGGCAGTGAGTTGCTGATTACTGGGCTCTGCTTAAACAAAATGGTAATCTGTGCTGGGAATCCAGCAAACCCATGTAGTGGGACTCAAACTCCTTCATTATACCCTGAAATTTGAACAATAAATCGATGGCTATGGATTATATAGATTGTACAGCAGGATATGCAAAACATACATGTGCAGTAAATGTGCATACTTGTGCCTGGGCCATGTTTGAGGCTGGCATCATAGCAGTGAGTTGCTTTGGTTTGGTAATGGCCTTGTGGAGTTTGGGAACTTTCCTAGACATAAAGGGATGCCATGGTACCTGCCGCTTATTGACAGCTAAGAGACAAGGTTGCTTCTGTACCTGCTACCTCACATAACAAGAATTTATGGAATCACCTCAGGCTGTCCTTGTCAATTATCATCATCATTATTTCTGTGTTTAAAAAACAAGACTGAGTTCTTGCAGGCATTCATCCAAAAAGTGCTGTGATAGTGCAGTCTCCACAACTGAGCCTTAGCTGACACCTTATCAGGTAAATTCTTGGGATTTAGGAATGAAAATAAATATGTATGTGCTGCATTGCTGTTCTTTGTTTGGTGGTGCTCTTCCTCTGAGGTGGAGGGTGGGGGACTGGGAAGTCAGCTGATAGGTGTGTGTGTGCACATAATGAATTTGGAGATAAACCATAGTAACTTCTTGCCAACTAACTGTGACCCTTTGTTTAAGACATCTGCCACAGCTGTGGTATTTTGTTTATTCATCTTCATCATCTACAAGAGACTGTAGCAAGGTAGAAGTGGTCCCTGATGTATCTGGGAGACTGCTAAAGTAAAACCAAACTTTGCCTAGGTCTCATTATGTGATATGATCAAACCAGGGCAGCTGAGCAAGCCTTCTCTGCTGGGGTGGTCTCCTTCTGCACAGCCATGAATCCTCCCTCCCCACTGTACCAGTAAAAGAAGTCTAGGAAAAGTCACAGCATAAACGTGTAGATTTATTGATGCTTATCTTTAAAGCCAGAAGAGTAGCAACCTGATGTTCCCATCCCTTCCACACCTGCCATACTCATTTGAAAAAAGATCAGGAGCCCAACCTGTCTTCTTTCTGTAGCTGCTGAAGTCAAAGAAGTTCCTTTTGAAGCCTGGTCTACTCAGTGGTAAACTTGGATAGTGATCCTTCTGACATAAATAAGGATAATAAAAGGGACTGATTAAGAGCTTAGATCTTGGCTGTATGTGAAGTGAGGGAAAACAAAGCATCCCACTAGTTGGAGCTCCAGATTCACTGAAGTTTTAAAGCCCTTCTCCATCCAGGGGTAATAGGACTTGCCTTTGATCTTGATAGTCAAGATACCTGACAAGAGTTTTCATTAATGAAATAAGACAACAGGGATCAGTTCTGTCTGCAACTGAATAATAATTCTGGTCTAGGGAGAGCAAAGTGTCTGGTTTCCCTGTTCACCATGACCTTCACATAAGACTTGTGAGAGCGATGAAGTTGAATTAAGCAAAGTGGGAATCTACATCCAGAAATACACTTACTCATTCTATATCAATTTGATGAGCTGGTATTTTCAACCTTTGCAATTGAAAAAGGCAGTAAGTCTCTGCCATTTTTTTATTCCATGCCCTATGAGTAAGAAAGGAGAGTGCAGGCTGACCTCTGGCACTAGCTCTGCCAATCCTTGCTTTCCTGTAGAACCTGGTGACAACACAGATGGAACCTGAAGGGAATGGACACAGCTCTGAGCATCTGCATCCAGCATTGGGAGCTGTTAGGAAATTACATGGCCAGCTTTGCAGCCTCTATTCTGTTAATTTTTGAGACAATATAGTTGCACTGCCTAAGCTGTCCATATCTGTGTGCCTACCCAGGAGCTGGTGATATTTTCTTTGTCTTCCCAGCTTCTGGAAAAAAAACCCACAAAAATCCTCCTTCCTGTATGAGTGATCTATTGCTGTAAAAGGCCAGTTCCAGTGGCTCCAAGGGCTAAACAAAATTATAAATCTCCCCTGGGCTTCACCTGAAGACTTCCTCACTTCAGGTAATTAGCTCCAGTCTACCCTGGGTACCAGGGCTGGAAAATGACAGCCAAGGATTTCTGCTGAGGGGGATTTCTCATGCTGGGCAGCGAGCGTGACTTTGGTGCTGCTTCTTTAAAATATGGTAATGCTATCTGTAATTTAGAAGTATTTCATTTATCCTGGTTATGAAAAGGAAACAGAACAACAGGAGGTAAGGGAAATTTTCAAGTGCAAATAAATCTTTCTGTTCTTCATATCTTGGAGGTCAGTGTTTGAAAGTAAGAAGCCATAGATACAGATCTTCAACAATTTTCAGTCTTCTCTTGCCTATATATTTCCCAAGTGGCTGTCAAGTGTTATTTCTTCCTGGTGTTGTCAGCTTCTATTGCCTGGTACAGGATATATATTTTAATTGACAGCCAGTAACAGCCATTCCAATCATAGTGAAAACCATATTTTATAGCCAGTACAGATGGAAGTCATAACTTGAGGATGTGTCAGTTACTTGTTGGAAATATGAATAATTGATACTGAACATAATACCTTTTCACAGTCTCTATTTATTAGAGACAATGCAATCAAAAATAGCTGCTTTTTTTTTTTCCCCAGTGATTTCCTTTATGTGTGATTTGGTAGTCTGTGTAATTCAAGAAGAAAATTACTCGGCATCTAGTCAGGGTCTGAGTGAAGACTTGAACTTAGAAATGTGATCAGGCATGACAAAATATTCTGTTTTGCTCACAGTAATATTGAATACAAGGTTGACAGGTAAAAGTGTCATGCCATCATCATTCACTGAAGTGTGCTGGCAAGAATTCAGATCAGGGGTCTGCCTGGCAACGAGGAAGTGTGATTTTCACACTTGTACACCCGGGAGGGCAGTCAGAGGACAGGGCAGTCAGACCCACAGTGGGGAGTTCCTCAGAGGCTTTGGGGAGACTGCACCACACGTCAGGACCACTGCCCCTGGCCCCTGGTCCCTGTGTCTTTGCTGCTGCCACTACTTGTGTTGTCACCTGTAACTTTGAGTCTGCATTGAGTCGAGTGAGATCTGATATCCCATCAAAGGCAGCGTGAGGACAGAGCCTTTTAAAGAAACCCTTTTGGTCTGAGCATCCACTCACGTGAAAGATGGAGCTTCCAAAGTGTATCTGACTTCACCGGAAACTAACATACTTCATATGACCTGTGGTATTTCTGAGCTTGGCTAAGGCTCACTGTTGGCTTTTATCTTGAAATTTAATTTTTACTGGGGGTGGAGTATGATTCAGAAGTTATCTAAACCTTTTGCTGAGACCATGCCACTGACATCAGCTCTCGTGATGGCTGCAAGCCACCAAACTTACCCTAAGCCCCTTAGTGGGAGGAAGGATTGTTACCCCGCATGTCAAGACCAGAAGGAATTTAAAACCATCTCAGTGGGTTGGAAAGTATCCATCTTCTAAACTTTGTACCTGATGCTGTAGGTTACCCAACAGACAGCCCACAAGAAGGTTGTCTTTTGGTAAATGGAGGGTGAATACCGGTTGGAAAGGACAGTTTCATTTGGTTTGTTGACCCTTGAAATGAACACTTGGCCTGTGATTTTGGGAAAAGAAGGGGGGGGGGGGTTGCCCCTTTATTTTCCATGGTTGTTGAAAGCTGAATAAGCTTTCAGGACCTTGAGGCAAAAGTAATGAAATCACTAAATACAGGAAAGCTTTCCACCTATTCTGGGTTTGTGGCCCACTTGAGCTGAGATGAACTCATCTCCAAGTTTTTATCATTTTTTCCTCTGTCTTTCTTATCCATTCAGAGGGTTTTACCACGGAAGATTTGGAGGACCTTCCAAAATTTCCTGGGAATTTGCAGCAGACTCATTTAAGGGCAAGAGTCAGAGACAGGAAAGCAGCCGTCTATCACATTGTCTGCCTGCACACATCCCCAGAACTGGTGGGTCTGAGAGGAGCAGAAGGGTCTTCAGCTCAGAGGCTACTGATTGCCTGCTCCTGGTGGTAAATTAATTTTATCTTTGAAAGAGATTTACTGCATCTTTGCAGAGCTTTCCAGAAAATTCAGATTTATTGTTTCTGTGTTAATATATCTGTCCAGGAAAGCTCCAGGCTTAAATAAAGGTTGATGGAAAAAAAGGAAGGGAAAAAAAAAATGTTTTACCACAGGCTAAGCTAATAACCAGTCCAAGTGCAAAATCAAGTGGAAATAAAAGTCAGAGTTCTTTGTTTTAATACCGACGGCAACTTTCCTTTCCTCAACCACACTCTGCAAACAACAGGAGTCACTCCTACACACACAGTTTTTCAGTGGAATAATTAGCCATCTCACGGATTAAAAAACACTGGCAAATTCCTGTCTTTCACAGAGGGGAGACACAGGCATTTAAAATCAGCTGAGCCGAAGAAAGGAAGAGCTCCCTTGCCATCTAAACCTGACCCAAAGCTGTAATTTTTTAGGTTTTGTGCAGCGAACAGGATGGATCCTGGTGGCTACCCTGTTGCAGCACAGCACAGCACCGCAGTGCCTCGCGCTCTGTGACGGTGTCACCGGCACATGCATTCCATGGGCTCCCTGTGCCGTGGGGACTCTGGGGCAGGGGGACATGGTGGAGCCAGTCGGCACTGCCAGCACGGCCGTGGGCTGCCCCTGCCAGCCCCTCTCCTTGGACTGCCTCCATGCCTGGCGGCTGGCACCTCGTATCCAGCTGGGATATGCCAGCTTCTTCACGAAACGGTGACGGAAATGGGAGGTTAATGAGACTGAAGTCAGCAGGTAGTTTGGCAAATTATCTTTTTCTGTCTCTAGTTGATTTTCACACATCAGTTCCCTCTCCCATTCCTCTGAAAGCTGCCTATTGAGCCAAAATATGAGTATGTGAGTAAAAGTCCCTTGGCACCAGCTCTTCTGAGTGTAATTCCTTCTCTCCACAGGGTGCCCAGCTTTGAGCCTTTTTTTTTCTTTTTCGAAAGAGGAACGTGAATGCTCTCACAGGTGAAATCCCAGCACAAGGTGACTGGATCATCCACAGATACGGTCCTTCATTGTGCCACATCAAAGCAAGCACAAGAAAATACCATAAAAAAACCCTTGCAGGTGGAAATATTATACAGTGAGACCTGAACTATGCTCATTTGCTATCACTGGGCAGTCAGTTCATGGGTGCCCAAGCACAGATTTTGGCAAACTCCATAAGAAACCACAACCAACATGTTTGCTCTGGAAATGAGCCTTCCTCTCCTGGGGATCAGGGGCCAGTGGTCTGTGGTTTGAGGGCTACCCATCATGCAGCATTCAGTTCTCCATGCCATGAAATATCTTCTTTCTGACTTCATGCTTCGTTTTGAGCTGAAACATCCCTATTTTATGCTAATAGCTGCTTTAGTAACTGAGATTGTTTTCCCCTTTTCATCACTCCCCAACATATAATTAGGGTTCCTGTTGGCATGTGGATGCCTCATTTGGCTACTTTACACTATTCTTCCTGGGTGGGAGTTACTGTAAGGGGGTTAAGAACCTTATACCATAGTTACACTGAAAGAAAGTTGTACTGCTTCACATGCACTGTCTGTTATTTAGTTGTAAGTGCTTCTCAGAAAGTCAAAGAAACTGCACATCCCTTTTATGTTACTCTCCAAGGCAGAGCCCTGTCCCCCTTTTGGGGACTTTGTGGACACAAATCTGAAAAAAACCCCAAACTAAGACAAAAACCAGATGTCATTTATCTGGACTTCCATAAGGCCTTTGACGTGGTTGCCCACAATATCCTTCTCTTTAAATTAGAGAGAGATGGATTTGATGGGTGGACTTTTAGATGGATAACAGTGGTTGGACAGTCACATCCAGAGGGTGTTGGTCAACAGCTCGGAGTCCCAATGGACATCAGTGACAATTGATGTCCTTCAGGAGTCTGTACTGGGGCCAGTGTTAATGTCTTCATCGATGACATAGACAAAGGGATCAAGTCCGCCCTCAGCAGATTTGCTGATGACACCAAGCTGAGTGGTGCAGTGACACACTCGAAGGACAGGATGCCTCCAGAGGGACCTGGACAGGCTCGAGAATTGGAACCATGGGAATCACATGAGATTTAACAAGACCAAGTGCTGGTGCTGCACCTGGGTCAGGGCAACTCCTGGTACCAATCCAGGCTGGGGGATGAACAGATCCAGAGCAGCCCTGCTGAGAAGGACTTGGGGGTGCTGGTGGGTGAGAGGCTGGACATGACCCAGCCATGGGAGCCCAGAAACCCCCCGTGTCCTGGGCTGCATCCAAAGCAGTGTGGGCAGCAGGGGAGGGAGGGGATTCTGCCCCTCTGCTCTGCTCTGGTGAGACCCCACCTGCAGTGCTGCCTCCAGCTCTGGGGTTCTCAGCACATGAAGGACATGGACCTGTTGGAGTGAGTCCAGAGGAGGCCACCAAGATGATCAGAGGGATGGAGCACTTCTGCTATGTGGAAAGGCTGAGAGAATTGGGATTGTTCAACCTGGAGAAGAGAAGGCTTTGGTGTGACCTAATTGTGGCCTTGCAGTACCTGAAGGGGGCCCCACAAGAAAGATGGAGAGAGACTATTTACAAGGGCCTGGAGTGACAGGTCACGTGGGAATGGCTTCAAACTGAAAGAGGGTAGATTTAGATTGGATATTAGGAAGAAATTCTTCCCTGTGAGGGTGGTGAGGCTCTGGCACAGGTTGCTCAGAGAAGCTGTGGTTGCCCTATCCCAGGAAGTGTTCAAGGCCACATTGGATGAGATTTGGAGCAACCTGGTCTAGGGAAAGATGTCCCCCCATGGCAGTGGGGTTGGAATGAGATGAACTTTAAGGTCTGTTCCAACCCATTCTATTATTCTATGATCTCTTCCTCCAGAGCCAGCTCAGCCTTTTAGGCTTTGGCTTCATACAGGCCAGATGGGATCTTGCCTCCAAATACAAGGTAGAACACCACTCCAAGCACAGTATAAACCAATCTTTTTCTTAGGTTGAAACATAACTACTATATAAATATATATAGTATAGATTATTTATTTTTTTTAAAAAGAAAATTTTGTCTTAGTGTTTTACAAATTATTAGGTGGTATTTCCCACAGGGCAAGATGCTGTGGTGTTATCTCTAAGCAGCTGCTGTTTCTCTCTTGTATGAAGCTTTGGAGAAGCATACTGAATAGGAGTTCTTAAGAGAAACACTGTGTCATAAGTGGGCACGGGCAAGCCTTGCCCACCACAGTGGCACAGAAGGAGTGCCTTTTGGAGGGCAGAGAGCAGACAGTGTACAGTGCAATCTGCCTCCAAGCTCTGAATAAAAATGCAGTACATTTATTTTAGTCATCTTTCTTGGAGGGACAGTTAGCTCCCTGACTTTAATAAAGTTTAGAGGATGAAGGGCTTCTCTCATGCTTGACCCTGTTCTTGCCACCAAATAACTATGGTGCATTTCAGGACCTCTGCACAGCCTGGCAAAACAAAGAGTTTTTCAGCTGATGAAAAGGAGAGACATTTCTGTGAATGCAACATAGACATGAGGTGGTGTCACCTCCCTGCATCCCTGCATTTTTAGGATTTCACCTTTTTTTTTTTTTACTGTGGATTCCCCACAGGGTTCCTAGGATAGGAGAAATTCTTAGAAGTAAACTGCTAACGAAGCTTTCCTTGACTAGGCACACAAGTACAAGGGGGTTTGGTATTCATGGTGGTGTGGTGCTCATATCCCCAACTCTCATACATGATAGCTCTGGGTCCAACATTTCCCCCTGGAGTTACAGGCTGCAGAGTGTCCTGCACCTCTCCCACCTCCCACCACCCCAGTGCTGGGCCATTGGCCCAAGCCCAGCAGTCCTACATAAGTCGTGTCTCAGCAACACAGTCCCCTCTGAGGATTTCTGGTCTGTTTCTCCCTCTCCTCAGCAGTCTAGGGAAGAGTATTAAGTCAAAACTGAGGCATTCAAAGGCATGGAGTCACTGCTGGGTTGCAGGTGGCTTCAGGAGGGGCTTGGGCATGCACATGCAGAATGGCAGGTGTCAGCACTACGGACATGAGGAGTTTTCTTGGCATCTCACAGAAAAGAGAACTTTCTTCAGAGGCAGTCTGCACCAAATTCCTCCAGAGCCCAGGGCATGTTTCCATTAGGGATGAAATGCACCTTTGTTAACTAAAGCACCAGCTCCTACCAGGCAGCTGTAACCAAAGAGCAGGACACCCAGCCCTGGTAACACTGGCTTGTGCTGCCTGGGGTGGGGCTGTGCTGTTGAGGGCTCTGTCCTGGTCTGCACAGTAGAATGGCAGAATCCACCAAAATCAGTGGAAATACCCTCACTGCAACATGCAAAGTGCATCCCTTGTTCTTTCAGGTATGAGAATCCATGGTTATTCCATTGCTTTCTTGATGTCAACCTTATTTTACATCAATTATTTAAAATGCATCGTTCCTCCAGCAGTAATACACGAAGTCCTTTCTCTTCTGCGTGCCATTTCTCATAGTTTCAGATCAAAAAAGCTTCTGCAACAAGCAGTTATTTGTTACACGTATGTTACACGCTGATGTGAAGCCTGATTTCCCCGCAGCGCAGAGAAGAGGTGGAATAGTTAATATCCCCTCGCTCCAAGAAAGGCTGCAGAATAATAACATGGGGAAGCTGAAATAATCACTCTGCCATCAGTTGTTCTCCCCAGGGC
Source organism: Manacus vitellinus (assembly GCF_001715985.3). Taxonomy (NCBI): domain Eukaryota; kingdom Metazoa; phylum Chordata; class Aves; order Passeriformes; family Pipridae; genus Manacus; species Manacus vitellinus. The sequence goes on from NW_021940488.1 coordinate 2,785,877, forward strand.
CTGCCCACAAGAAATCATATGGAGAACTGTTAGAGGCAGGCATTGCCAAAGATTGCCTGCTAATTTTACTCCCTGTAACATAATCTGTTTATTCAGGAGATGTGCTCTATCTTCTCTGCTGTGATTCAGAAGAATCTTAATCTGATGTGATTGCTTTCGTTCTCTCCCCTCAGTAATTAATATTGCTGCACGAAATCCGAGGCTCACTCTTTATTGCGAGCAATATATTATGAACTGATTCTTTGTGCTCAAGAAAACAATCTATATTATTAACTCTCTAAATCTGCTTTTTTTTATATAAAATAGCATTGTCTTGGGAGCTGGTTGTTAAATGTTTAGATTTTTGCTTTTATTGAAAAAGAAAACTTAGTTAAAATGGAGGCAGGAATAGTCTAGAAAAGTATAGTTTATATTTAAACACAGCCTGTATTTAAACACAGCCTTTGTTTGAGTTTCAAACAGCTTCCCAAAGGTGTCTGTTGATAATCCTATTTATGAAATACCCAAGGGACAGTGGTTCTAGCTCACTTTGCAGAATGGCTAATTTTCCTTTTCTTATTTTTCTATTTTGTTTTTTCATGTTCCATTTGAGTTTGGCCTGAGTTTCTGAAACCCGAGTACCTGAAGCTGTGAGCCATTTCCTCAGAACAAATCTGAGTGCCTCAGTTTGAATTGAGCAGTGCCCGGAGCTCCCTATGCTCACAGGGTTCAGAAGCAGCTGCCCAGCGATCAGTGTTTATCAACCTATTTACAGGACACACTCTCAAACCAGTAACCAGAGGTTTTCTTCTCACTGTCCTGCTTTTCTCTTTTCTGCTTTCCCCCAGGCTCCTGGATCAAATCAGATAATTCTCCCTCCTCCAGCAGTGCTTCTCATTCCCAAACATCCCACATCCACAGCAGCAGTAAATGAAATATGAAAACGTGCCCCAAATGCCAGTTTAGTTATGCGACAGGGGACACTCTCAAGCAGGCAAAATGGAAAGCAATTGCCTGATTACACAGTAAAATCAGTTGATGATAAATCTTTCTTTCCTGTGGTCCCTTTCTTTCTATTAATGTCTCCTTCCCTCATTATTTTACGCTCAATATTCTCTCCAAATGTGTGACTGTTAATGGACAGTTGAACGAATAGGACACTCACCTGGGACGTGCTTTGCTTTTGCTCGTAACTCTGCTGCAGCTATGATTTTCAACAACTAATCTTTGCCATGCTTCAGTTCCCTGTCTGTGAGGCAGAGAAGGCATTTCTCCAGAACACAGGAGCACTGTAAAACAGAACCACTTAAAGTCATCAGGTGGCTCAGGTATGGTTGTGGGGAGGCCCTTAAATAGCCTGAATAGATTAATGGAGTGGTGTGCCCCTGTCTGCTAGTGAAAGAGCTCTGAGGAGACTTCCACTCACATCATCTGTACTTACATTACCTCTAATACCAGGGAAAAGGGGCTGAGGAGGTGAGTGTGTGTGCGTGTGTGTGCGTGTGCGTGCATGTGCGTGTATATAAAAAATTGCTTTTGACAAAAAAAATAACTGTGAGTTCCCCAAACTTGGCTTATGGATGGTGGAGAGGTTTTTGCAGAGGAAATAGTGTTCCCTAGCAACAACTGAACAACACTTTGCAAGACCCCTTAATGCTCCCTCGAAGCCATGTCTCACTTCAAGACACTTTTTCTAGGATGGGCATTTCTCACCCAAAGGTGTGTTAGGAGGCCAAGAGGGCCTGGATCTGTAAAGGCTTGCCTACCCTGCCCATGCACAGTAGAATGAAAAATGTGAATATCGGTGTTGGAAGAAATAACTGAGATTCCCCAGTGAAAAGCTGAGTTGAGCTCATAGCCTAAGGAAACACACCACCAGCAAGGCTGATTCATGGGTCAGCTCCCTGGGCCAGGTGAGTCCCTGTCACAGTGAGTTGTCCCCTGCTTCACTCAAGATCGATACACTCGTGTGCCTCCTCATAAAACCCTTCTCCCCTTCTCAGCACTTCTGACACTTGTAACTGCACACACAAGCACTTGTTCCTCTGCATTTGCAGTATGTTCTGTGTAAGCATCACAGTGGCAACACCAGGGACTTAATATTTCAGCCAATCCAGGAATAAATTACTGTTCAGGACTATAAAAAGGGCAAAGATAGGTGGTTTAAACAAAAGATGGTACAGCTCTGTGGGCCTTTCAGGAGAATCACTTGGAGGGTAACCAGAGATATCCTTGTTTTGCTTGACCTTAAGAGTCCTGCTTGTGCTAATTTTTTCCTCCTTTCTTTAGTTCTGCAGCATTATTTTATTTTTTTTTCTCTAGTTTTCTTTCAGAACCACAGCATTCTGCAGAACTGGTGGGCAGAGCAAATAATAATAAAACTGTATTTTGTGGCACATATGCCCTTGTGAGCTGGGGATTGCTCTGTAATTGTGTATTAACACTGTAAAATGGTTTGTCACATGGCTGTGTTGGTTTAAATCCCCAAAGAGTCTGAGGACACAGTCAGAAAGGGGGCAAAAAGGCCTTTACATTCTTGTTCAGCCTCAAGAACATGCAGGAACTCATTTCTTCATGGTCCAAAGAACAGAAGCTGGAAGACTATGAGGACTCTGACAGATGCTAAAAATTCATCTTCCCTCAAGGAAGGTGATCAGTTAAGGTCTGGACCAGATTGGTGCCTCACCTGGTGATGAGCTGCTAAGTGTAAGAGACTGATTCATGCGGTTGATTTGTTCTCAAGCCCTTTCTCCATATATCAAAATGAGTTGATCCTGCTTTTCAAAACAGTTCATTGAGTTATATATCACATTGGGATTATTGTAGGGATTATTGTAGGGAGGACATGAACTCATGCAGATCTGTTGGATCAGCACAGTGGATACACCCCATGCTCATGTCAAGAGCATGGCCAAAGTGGCCACAAGTGTGAGGATGCTCCAGGAGCAGATCTCAGCAGTTTGGTGGAAAGGAGGGGTCAGAGTGAGGTGATGCTGGGGAGGTGGTGTTACACCCACAGGCACGGCACGTGGGTCACTTGGCTATGCAGCTTGGCCTAACTCCTGTGGGAGCTCATTTCCAAGAAGAGCGTTGTCGACAAGAAATCTGAAATCCGTGAAAGGTGGGCAGAACTGGTGTAACCATCTGAAGTCTTAGAAAATATGAATGAATATTCATGCAAAAATGTTTTCATTGTTCAGCTCAGCCAAAAACCTCTCTCTGACTCTGTTGTTCTCCTTGTTGAGTAAAATGGGTTGCAGTAAGCACAGCTTTTCAGACCACAGTTTCCTATATTCGTGTCATTCTTTGGACTTGCAATTAAATATTGAAGAGACAAAGGAGACTTGGCAGGCAGTCATACAGCAGTCTAATGTCATATGGTTTCTCTGAAAGAAAAATGTTCTGAAACAGATGAGACAATGTACTTAAATCTGAAAAAAAAGTCACTAAGCACTCACTGGACAAATACTCTTGTAACATTTTATCATCAGTACAAGAAAATCAATGTTTCTAAAACATCTGACTGTGACAATGGCAGCTGAAAGTCCATGTTAATGTTAAACCAGATTTTTGCACTGCAATCTTGAGTTTTCAAGGACCACTATTTTTCTGCTTCCCTCCAAGCAAATTAGGCTCCAAGAGGTGGGAGGCCAGCTTGCAGACATCTCTTGAACAGTGTATTCCTTTTTATGCAGTGATGAGTAAGAGGTTTTTTTCAGGTTCTCCTAGCTTTTGGTGAAAGGCCATCTTTTCTTCTCCTTCCTATTGAGATTTTTAAAAGAATCTCCAATAAAACTGTACAAACAGAACTGCAATAATTATATCTGGCCTGGTGAAAATAAAGGGTTGTTGTCTGCCTTTCCCAGAAGAAGGGCTAAACTCGATTCTTTCCTGGAAGCATGTGAACATGACGCACCCATGTATCCCTGACCTCCTGTTGCCCTCAACTAAAGATTGCTGAGACTGAAAGAATAAACAAATACAAATTTTTTATAAGTTTGCAGCTACCTGAAATGCTCCTGCCACAAGCAGCCCCCAGAAAAAAGACTGTAATAGGAAAGTGCTGTCTTACAGTCTATTCCATTTAATTGGCATAATTCTTCACACAGTTTAAGCACGGAGCGAATAACTCCAGAAGCTTAATTCTAAGTAAAACGTGGCTTATATTTGCATAATACTTTCTTCTGTAGGATTCCACAAGCTTGTGTTCCTGCTAGTTTTATACCTTTTCTTCAAAAGAAGAAAAATGGGCTTTCTTGTCCCTGACAGCGCAGCTCAGCTGACATCCCTACAGCTAAATCCCTTCTCAGCACAGGCCTGCCCTGTCCTTTCCATGCTAAAGGCTCTCTTCCCCATAAAACTAGGGAAGAAGCCAATGTCTTCCTCCTCTTTTAGATCCTCACTAACCTAAACATCACTTAATGGCTTAGTTGTGTGTTTATGCTGTGTGAAAGTTAAACCACTAAAAACTCAGCTGAATAGGAAATTGCTTGCACTAAAGCTGCTTTTGCAACTTTTTAATGACTATAAGTTCAATTTCTTGCTTTGGCAATATTAATTAATACCAGTGGAATTGGCTAGATCTTACCATGTTCCTCCTGGTTTTTTTCTGATTATGAGTCCTAAAGGTCTTTTATTTTTCTTTATATGACAGAAATTTCATGTCTGGACTCCCTGAAATTTAATCAAGCTGAACCCTGCACTATAATTTGTCAGTCTTTTTGTGAAGAGAAGGTTGCTTCTTTGGGGAAACAGGGACACCCAGACTCTTGACATCTCTACAGAAAGGCAGGCAGACAACAAGATCCTGGTTCATACTAAGCTGGAGACAAAAGCCAGGTCTCAGGTTTATCTCTGTGGATGCAGAGGATGGGACCTGGTTAGAACAACTCAGCAACTCGACTCTGACAGCCTTCAGTCTCTCTCTGTACAATGCCAACCAGGTAGAGCTGGTGTACTGTGTGAATTATTTTCCCATAAACCAGATCTAAATTTGAGTTTATTACACTCTATCACTTAAACTGTTGTCTGAACAGAAGACAGTTGTTTGTGCGACTTCTGTTCTGTGCCATAAATTAAAACAAGACAAAACTCAGATTCTTGTAGCCAAAATGACACACAGGATTTGTAGTATGCAGCACTAAAGAAAACTCTATTTCCTCATTTTCTCCCATCTTCTCTGATTCAGTAAATTCCATTTCAGAAGTTAATCATATTAAGTAGCTTAACTTATTATAGGCCTGATGGTGGGCAAGCACACGTAAATCTAATACCCAAATTATTCTTAGGGAGACAATCCATTCTGTCAGCTAATGATCAAAGCTTCCATTTATATTCACAGTGCTGTATACAAAATGATTTAATTTCAACATCTAATTTTTTAATTATTTTTTTTATCCAGAAATGATTATGTGATAAACAAATCATTTGGAACATAAAAGAGTGGGATCATTGTAAATATCTCTCTGTATCTCAACTTACTTAATAAGGGATGTTGAAAATCTAGAAAGCTATGACCCAAAATGGTTCCTTTGGCTGCTCAAGAATGAGAGAGGATACAGGATATCTTTACTAGAGATTTTCTTTACTACATTTCTGAAGGCACATGTAAAGAGGGAACATTATTAGAAGTGATCCTGCTGTTCTCTGTCCTCCCTAAAGTTGTACTCCAAACACAGGTGTTTTTATGTTTTTGCTTTATACTGTAAGCCTTGTTTTAAATAAGGAGCAGAGAGCTCTTATGGCCAGCCTTTCCTTTGTATTGTCCATTAAAATAAATAACTGGGCCTCTTTTCTGAATAAGATTTCACATTTGTAGCAGAAGGCGACATCCTCTTCATGGAACACTGCAGAATTGATTGATCTCTTGGAAGTAAAGGCGAAGTTTCTGTGAATTCTGGGATAAAGTATTCTAAAATAACACCGTCTCTTTCTTAGCTGTTTCATGATTAAATAAAACATCATCTCCACTAAACACTTACAGCACTTCTTTAGTCCAATAGTCAGCATTTGCCCCCACATCACTGTCTCAGGGGGAAAAAGATCAGTCAGTACAGCTGCCAGTCATGAAAATCTTTTGTGGGCTTTGGTTTGTATTCCTGTGTTTACATGTAGATAGAGTTGAACATCCTTGGGATTATTAACCTTAAACAGGAGAAGCAGCTATAGAAAGAATCATGGAAAGTCTTAAAAACAACCCAAAGTGCTCTTGAGATATCAGCACTTCTAGAAAATACTGAAGAGAAACACATGGGTCTTTTTTCAACCCAGTCACAGATGTCATTCAAAAATTCATTTTCTTTTCATCATCTCTGAGCACAGGCAGTATCTGTGATGTTTTTTTGCTGGCTCCCCTTTAGTTGTGTCCAACGCTGAATGTCCAATTACTGATGCAGATTTTGGGTAGCAGATTTTGCTTTTGAAAATTGCCATAGATTTTGGGTCTGTGGCAAGTCCTTTCTCTGCTATGTGTACGTATAAGTATATATGTATGTGTACTGAGCAAATAGAGATTTTCTGTTTCATTTCTTTGTTTGAAATTCTCCGCAAAATTTGAGGTTTATGTACCCAGGGATGCACAATAACAAAAATATAATCTGATACTTGGTAGCAGAATAATTGTTTCCTGCCTTTTGTTCAGGCCACTGTCAATTTGCCAACTTGGTTTCAGTTTGTTTTTTTTTAAGGCCACTGAAATGGCCTTCATGCAGGCAGAAAGTCACCCTGATGCCATGAAAAGAAAACAAGAAAACAAATAAAAGCTACATCTGTCATGTTGCTTAAACTATATTGACAAGAAGGGAAACCAGGCCATAGAAGTGATTATGTGTATCAGATGTCTGACAGCGTATGCTGTCAGTGTTTTATGACTTAAATACTTAGCTAGAAAGAGAACAATAGTGCCTATAAAAAAAGATTATCTGAAGAAGTATGCCCTGATTTTCTAGAGTTTGGGATGGTTTTTTACTTAGGCTTTTTTATTCTGCTTTTTTTAATTGTTTTTTTTTTCCTCGCTGTTACCTTTAAGGTAGGTGAATATGAAATTTACTGACCTTCATAGCAATAGAAGGTATTGGCACACCACTTTTAAAAATGTGCTTTTTTTAGGCTATCTGAGACTCAGCTCCTAAAGAAAGAAAAAAACGCCCACCCATTACGGCCTAGCTGTTAGATAGCTGATAAGTCAGGTGAATCACCTGCTGAAGGCATCTTGTTCTCTTCATTGCCTGCAGATGGATCCTAGATAAAATGTGTACTCTGAACACCTGGGGTGGGTTTCAGTTGCTTAAATATCAGTCCTCATACTACTCTAGCTTTCAGCTCCTTGGAAGGGTAGTGTGGGGCTGGTGGAGATGACCTGGGACTGGTGGAGCCACACATCTTCTGAAGTAGCAGGTAGGTTAGGGAGAGGGTGCCCAAATGACAGTGGATGTTTGTGGGTTTGTTATGGATTTGTGCCTGTAACGCTGCAGTTAGCAGAGGGGAGTATTCCTGTGGTCTCTCCCTCTGTGTTACTGCAGAATGTGCCTTGTTAAGAGATCTGCAGCTCTTGAAATTTGAAGTGAGACAAGAAAAGCAACGTAAATCTCTTGGCTGTTTCAGTGTGAAGAAAAAGCTTTCATTAAGTATGTGATAAAAAATAAGCTTTAGGCCACAAGGAATTACTGCAACCGCAGGAATTGTTCTTAGCATTCCCTGTAGCTCTGGGTGACACCCACTGTGATCTGCTGTTGTGACAGCGATGAAATCAGTTGTAGGTGTGTGGGTGTTCATGTGTGTATCTATAAATTGTGGTGGGTCTCTGACACCTCTGTAACTACAAGAACTCCAGAACGGTGAATCTGTTGAGTTTCCAGTTCCTTTTTTGAGGCAGCAAGAAATGTTTTTGAGCTGTGACCCTTTGCTGGGGCAGTGACATTAGTAGTGCCCAGTGCTTCTGCTTCTGGGGCTCCTCAGCCACACACACTTTGGCTGTGGTACCTCCTAAGGCTCTTATTTACACTTTGGCATGGTGAGTTGTTCATTGAACTTTAGTCCCGTAACTGTTTGCTGGGTTTTGTGTTCTGATACAGAAGGTAAACTTTTTGCTTTAGTGCCACAGGGACAAGGCCAGTTTTGTGTATAAACGTGTTTTTACACATATATACGTGCCTTTGGGTAAGACTGTATAAAAATCCTGGAGGAGGGAGGGGAAGGCACAGAAGTAAATCGTTCCATATCACAGCAACACAATAATTTGAAGGGAGAGGGAAATCCTTCTGGCTGGGAGGTGATTTGCTTGCCAGGACACTACAGTCTGTAAGACCCAGAAGGTAGTGTGAATTCTGGTTCTTCCCCAGCAGGCATGGGGAAGAAGAAGTTCAATGATTAGAAAAATTAAAATTTTTCTGTTGTCGGTTCTGTTGTTTGGTTTTTTTTACTTCTTTTTTATGCTACTGCATTTTTGATGTAAACAGTGCTAGTGACAAAAATGAGGAAAAAAAAAACAAAATCAGAGGGAAGGGAGGGATAACTCTGAAACAAAGCCAGTGGCAGGAATGCTTGGCAGGAAAATTTCTTAATTCTTCAAGTACTTAGCATTGCCTTTGAATATCCTTAAAACACTCACACCTCACTTTTTGTAATTAAGTATCTACCAGGTGGCAGAACTCTGCCGAGCTCTGCAGGGCCTCAGGGCTCTGCCCCCTTGCAGAAGCTTCCTGGGCTGTGGCAGGGAGCTGTGCACCTTGGTAGAGATGAGTGAGTCCTCAGCTTTTGCCTTCTGAGTCTCTGAAGAGCTGGGTAGTTCAGCTCCCTGTCTGCTAATCCCAGTTAGTTGGATATAGCCTCTTAATTATGCCATGAATTTGAGAGGAAACTGCTCATATCTTTACGATGAGGAGATTAAAATTAAAACTGTCGGTTTCCTCTGCTGTTGTCAGTTCAACAAACTAACATGGAACAGAGGACTATCCATGGAGATATCACAAATGCAGTCATAGCAGCAGCTGGAAAGGCTGCTGTTGACTTTATTGCTGAAGGAAATGTTTGCTTAGACTGCGTCTGCAGGTAACAATGAATCTATTAAAATAAACCCTGCATTCATTTCCTGGCACTTCACATTTCCTGAATGCCTAATCTCTGCCTAGAAAATAGCATTGTTGCTGTTTGGGGTTTCAAGGATGAAACATAACAGGTCTCCAAAGATATATATGTTTAAATATTAAATATTATATGTTATTAACAGTAGCAGGGAGGGACCTCTTGCCTCTTCCATTTATTGTTCTTGTGATGAGCCAGGAGCTGCGGTGTAAAGATTTCAAATTTCATGTTTTTCAGGAAGCCAGTTGTTGTGTCAGGAGTTCCCTTCTTCTGTTTCTGGTGTGTACCAGATCAAAAGAAACAACCATTTCTTGGGTTTAATCCATCAACCTTATCATTCTGGAGGCAATAGCATATTAATTAAAGTAGAAAATGAGTGCATAATCATTTTATTCACCTGCTTTGTGGAGGGAAAAACTGCTGTTCCACAGTGAGATTTACCCATGAATGTGAAAGAAAGGGGCAGCACAAGAACCATAGGTGTATTTGGGGACATCACCTGGAAGGCAAATAGTACATACCCTCATATCAACTGGCATTCAGCAGAATTTACTTCTTTAATGCTTTATAGTTAGTGTTTTGAATTTTATTTCATGTAAGAATGAGATGTAATTAGAATAAATACCAAATATTGCATTACAGATGGCAGATGTTCTCAGTATAAATTATCTTATAAATAGCAAAAGCTCTTGCTGCTATAATACCTCAGAAGTACCAGACAGTGCTTGCTGCAGAGTACTCTAAGACTGTATCTTTCCTCTCATTCTTGACAAACAGCTCTTTGTCCAAAGAGAAACTCTAAATGACTACAGGAATATGTAAGTTTGGGATGCAGCTTGTATTAATAGAAGGCAAATCTTTCAGAGCTGTGAAATCCCCCTGTATTTACCATTTCACTGTTTCACTGGATTAGTCCAATTGTATTTCTTCCTAATCAGAAATCATCCTGAAGTGGTGGTGTGGTTTAATCCCTGCTGGCAACTAAGTACCACATGGCTGCTTGCTCGTTTCCCCACCCAGGGTGGGATGGGGAGGACTGGAGAGGGTAAACCTCGTGGGTTGAGATGTGAACAGTTTAATAATTGAAACAAAATACAACAATAATATGCTATTAATAATAATAATAATTGTAATGAAAAAGAGAGAAACAGAAACCAAGTGATGCACCCCACAGTTTCTCACCACCCACTGACCAACGCCTTGCCTGTCCCCCAGCAATACTTGGCCCCTCCCAGCCAACTACCCCAGTTTATATACTGGGCATGATGGTGTACAGTGTGGAATATCCCTTTGGCCAGCTCAGGTCAGGTGTCCCAGCTGTTTGTGCACCTGCTCACTGGCTGAACATGGGACTCTGAAAAGTCCTTGACTTGGGGCAAACACTCGCATGTTATCAGCATTATTCTCACATTAAATCCGAAACACGGCTCTGTACCAGCTACTAGGAAGAAAATGAACTCCATCCCAGCCAAAACCAGGACAAATGGGATCTGGGATACAGACTTTGTCACATGAGACCCAGTCCAGCCCCTTACTGGCTGTGGGATGTCCCTTCTACATGTTGTGGTTTAGCCCCAGCGGGCAGCTAAGAGCAATGGAGCTGCTTGCTCCCCCTTCCCCAGAGGGATGGAGAAGAGAATGAGAAGAATAAAATTCATGGGTTGAAGTAAAGACAGTTTAATAGGGAATGCAAAACAAGGAATTAATTCATTGCTTCCCATGGGCAGGCAGGAGCTCAGCCATCCCTGTGAGAGCAGGGCCTCATCACATGTAATTCAGACACCAGCACTTTTAATGTCCCCCTCCTTTCCCCAGCTCTACATGCTGAACATGATGCCATGGGGTGTGGGATATCCCCTTGGTCTTTAGGGTCAGCTTTCATGGTGGTGCCCCCTCACAACTTTTTGCCCACCCTCAGCCTACTCACTTTTGGGGTGAGGGGCAGAAAAGGCATTGACTCTGTGCAAGCACTGTTCAGCAATAATGAAAACATCCCTGTGTTATCGACCTTGTTTTCAGCACAAGTCCAAAACACAGCCCCAACCAGCTACTATGAAGAAAATTACCTGTACCCCAGCCAAAACCAGCACAGTGCATAAGGTTAAAATGCATAAGTACAGAGATTTCACCTTTAATAATTATGCATCAAAATATTATGTGACTTCATGGAAGAGACAAAGAAATTACTGTAATGCAAATAACCATTAGATTGCTCTAATAAATGGGAATAAACTCTTTAAATAGTGCCTATACATGATGCTGATAATCATGGCTAGTTTTGAAAAGACGTGTATTGTAAGTCTCAGTTCTATCCTAGAATAAAAACTAAGGATTCTTCTATATAGCTGGAGGAAAAAATCTGTTCTCTAAAAATAAATTTCCAACTGTACATCTTTGTGCTGAGTAAGTGTATAGCATCACAAGTTTGTGGTTCAGTTTTGTGAGTGGCTTTTTTCCCAGCCACTGGTGAAAGAATTGTTGCATGGCTTTAGTTCTCATGGCGATGCAAAGGGTGGTTTCAAGAAGACTTTCTAATGCAAAGCTGGTACTTTGATGGAATGTACCTCCTGATGTGCTGTCTGGCAGTGGAAGAAAAGCAGCCAGTAATGCTGAGGGATTGAGGTATATAACTAGGAAATGGTCTGAGCCTTTCTCTTTATGGAGAGAAACAGACCTTAATGAGACTTAAGCATTTACTCAAAGTATATGCTGGGATGTTGACCTGGCACTGTGGACGATTTCCCTAATTTTTTTTCTTTTCCAACCATCAAGGCATTGAATCTGAGCTTCAAGTTCACCTGCCAGTGCAAGTGCATCTTTGGAAAAAAGGGGAAATATTGGATTAAGCTGAAAAGCATTGTTCTATATTGAAGAAAACTTGGAATTGCCAGTGCCTAGAAGAAAGACCAACCCTGTAGTGGAATAACTGTTAAAGAAAATGATGCATTATATTCAAGATAAGAAATTACTCAAAATAATCTTAGAGGCTGAATCTTCTAGAAGCAGATTAAAAGCAGGAGTTTAATTTAGATGCAGTCAGTCGATCTTGCAGGACAGATGTATTTCTAGAGATAAAAGTTTGCCTTTGAATAATCCCAAAATCAGGCTTTGGCAACATTGTGATCGTGTCCCTTAACCTTGGTATGACTCTTCAACTCAGGAATGAATGCTACTGTTTTGTTTGCTGCCAAGCTTTCCGTTGCTGGAAAGGAGATGGTGAGGTTTGCTATGGTAACATCTGCATTCTGAGGCGAAGTATTCAGCAAACAGGGCAGAAGCTGAGTGTGGTTTATGTGATGTTTAGTTTGATAAACTATTGAGCTGTTACCCCAGGCTTTGACTGATTGTAGATGTGTCTGCAGGAATGATGGAATGTAGCTAGTTAATGGCTGATTTGCCTTATCTTTCATTATGTGTAGCACAGTGCTACATTAAATGTACTTATAGTTCATCTTAAACCAGTTGGCATATCCTTATTGTCTGCAAGAATCTGCTTCTGCCTCTCCAGAATTATGACCTTTTCTTATTTTATTTTGATCAACATTTTTGTGGGAGGTGACAGTAGGAGGAGATTCTGTGACTCTGCATTAATATATTTTTAACTAGAGGCAAGTTAGAACTATGTCAATACATGGTACAGTGGTTCTGTGCTCTGCAATTTTACTCAAGCAAAATAGGGGGCTGGGGGCAGGGAGCACAGAGGAGTTGTTCTTTTTGCCTTCATGAACACACTAGACTGTTCTCAGGGATCCACACTGAAGTCTAATTCACACGAGGAACACGGGATGCAAGTGGGGTGTGCATCCAACCCTAGAGCTCAGCAGGTGCTACAGATCCCTCCAATTGCCTGGAGTTCCAGTTGGTAGCACCTGTAGATTGATGGGCTCAGGGTATGCAGGTAAGTGTATTTAACACTGTTTTGAGACATGCTTCTCTTTAGATGCAGAATTATCTCCTCCTCTCTGTTGGGTTGGTGTTATGTGGTGTCCTACATGGTTTGTGTGAGTGACATTAAAAGATGCAAAATACAGAAAACACACTTGGTGTTGTGTAAAAATCAAACACCAAATAGCCAAATGTGGCCTGGAAAGAGACTGAATGATAATTTCAAGTGAGAATACTTCTTCATAATCATCAGTTTGACTTTATAAAGTGGCTTGGCCAGTCTTTGCTTCTTACCATGGGTATTTTTTGGCTTCTCTACAAACTCAGTGGAATCATTGCATCTGTTTGTACTATACCATTTTAAGTTTACTTTGTGCCATGTACACGAGAAATATAGCCTAAAAGCCTGCTTATATCATAGAGCGTATTCCTTTGGTAAGAAGCAAAATGGATTTTGTGGTAAATTTTATAAGCATTTGAATTCTTATGACAAAATAAACTGAGTATAGTGTCACCCCAGACTAGCAACAGTGTCTTGTTGGAGAATTAAAAGGATATGACAGGTAAAACTCAGTTATATCTTCATTGTTTATGGTTTTGTTTTATAAGCAGGGGAAGGGACAGAGCTGCTGGTTTTAATTTATCCCTTAAAGTGTAGTAAATGTAAAATGGGAGTGGCTAAACAACAGTAAGGAGAATAATTTGTAAGTGTTGAAATACAGTAAATATTTGGGGAATACAGACTGAATCTTAGGGATAAATTATTTTCATGTTCTTCCTGGGAATCCTAAGCCAGTCCAGCTCTCAGTAATTTTTGCCCCACATTCAAATGAATTCCTCTCTGGGTGTCCAAGTCCCTCCAAGTGGAAATGCAGGATTGCTGGTAACAGCCTGTAAAGCGCCCCATTGCCTCCTTTCATGGGCCACTGGAAATGCTGTGCTACATGTTTGCTGCTGTCCCTTTGGCTAATCCTGTGAGGAGCAGCTCTAGTGAAATAAACAACTACAAATTGACTTTCAAGTGGCCGTCAGACACATAGAAACCCACAGCGTCTGTTTAATGGCAGCACAGGGCCAGCACTGTGAAATCCTAAAGCCAGCCAGAGTTACAAATGTGGACTGTATCCCGTTGAGATACAAAACCACCACATTCAGAGCCAGGCTTGCCATCAAACTCACAGCAGAGCTCAGTGTTTGAGTTGTAATTCAGAGGATTTAATCCTTCTAAAGCAATATTTGTAGGAGCACAGAGAAAGGAACCTCTTGCCTTCATTATAAGATGTTATAAATAGCTCCGCAGAAAAACAAACCCTTGCTACATCCCTGAAATCTAATAAATGTAATATTTTAGTCTTCCACACAGCATGGCTTCAGCCACTGATTAGATCTGTCTCTGCATATGCATGCACAAAACACAGCTGTAGCAATGGATATGCCTTCTCAGTCGAAACTGTAGCAAGTTTTCTGAACTCTGAATTCTTTGTTTTAAGCATATGGTGAAATAAACCTTTATTTGGTTTATCCTAATCGATAAACCAAACAGATACAAAATGTGTGCCAATATCTTGCCTTGTTCCTTTTTTAAAAAACTATAAGAACGTTAATCTTCACACTGACCATGTCTGCAGCTTTCCTCCTGAGCTCAGCAGGAAGGAGAGATGCCTGAGGAAGGCTTTGCAGGAGCCAAAGCTGCATGTTTTCAGCGTTAGCTTTGCTGAGGGCTTTCTCTCATGGATTCTCATTGCAAATAAATGATCCTGGGAGAAAGGGAAAACACTCAGGGACTGGAAAATAACAAAATCATAATCCAGCTTTTCCAGCAGTGCTCATAAAACTGCAGAGAGAAGGAAGCCTGTAAAACAACACCTAAAAGAATATTTAATTACTATGTTAACCCTCCTTACACTGGATTTTTTCCTTATACCATAATATAAAAAAAAAGGCTCAGAATCCCAAACGCTCTTGCACAACCTCATATGATTTTATATACTACTTTACAACTAATGTGTTGCACAGGAAACCTTTATAAATTCAAGGAAATGTTTTGCATTTAGCATTTCTGATTTTTTGGTACTTCCCTGTTAAGGAGCAAGGACTTTTCAACCTATTACATTGCTAAAAAAAAAAAATTCCACTTTAATTCAGAGTGGGAGTGAATATATAGCCTTTTCACTAGTCTAACTGGACTGGTTTTAGCTTTAACTTGATCCAAGGCAACTTGCTCTCATTGCCTCAGATATCAGCTATTTCTAGAAGTGAACAAGAATGTTTTTTTTGGGAAGGCATTGTACTTAATGATCTGAAAAATATTCTTTCAAATATGTATACTCAGCCTCCTAAAAGAGTGTGTTAAAGGAGGTAATGTACTCATAATAGCGTTATTCTTTCTTGGCTTAACCATTAACTCTCTGCAAGCTGCAATAAGGAAAAACCTGACCTGTGTGGAATTGGGGCTGACACAGGCTGAGTACAGCTGCTGGGTACTTTTGAGGGAGGAAAAAGTCATGCTGCCCATCTTCAGCTCACATGGACTAATTCACCAGGCACACGTCCCTTCCATTCTGTGGAATGACCAGCACATACCTGAAAAACCTGTTCAGTTTGTCAGTGTGCTTGGGGGGTGGGAGTTCTTGACAGCTTGTAGTGAGGAAAGCTGAAGAATTGAGAGGATACATGACTTCACATTTCTGGAAATCTGTACTAGACAGCCATCAAAAGAGGCTCTCCAGGCTCATAATCCTGCACCCGAAGAGAAACCCAACTGAAATTTTATGAGTGCTACTTCAGGGACTTTGTGGCACTTGAGTATGACATTTTTGCTTTCTGGCCAGTTCTCCAGGATGTTCCTGTTTTGTGTGACACCTTCATAGGACAGCTCTATATTAATGAATGAACATGGAGTTAGGCTGGCTCTGTTGATGTCCTAGTCTATACTAATGGAAGTACAAAGTGAGGTGAAACCTTGGCTGTCGAAAAAAATGCTCCATTCCAGAACTTTCACTAACTTTGCTGGAGTTTTATGCACAATACTTCAGTTCGTTGCACAGTATACTGATAATCTATCTTTAGGGGAGCATAAAGCTTCCAAAATCCATAGGTGTTCTAAGTAGCAATGAAGATTAGATGACCTTGATTTATTGTACAAAATTCACAATATTCTGTGATATATACATGCTCAGGCTATGCAGTTTTTCTGTCACCAGGGTAGACAAGGAAATATTGCTCATGTATCTCTCTAATTCCATAATTTCTCCCATGCCTAAGTTGCCATTAAAGATCTTAACTAAAAATCATGCTATAATTTTGCTTGATGATGTAGCAGAACTCACTCAAACTTTGAGACAGAACAGTCTCTTGTAAGAGTGAGCTCTTTGGAGCTGTTGGAAGGTCTACCTAAATGAAATCCAAAGTAAAATGGATTGTTGAGAAATGCTGCTTTCTGCTGGTAAACAAAGCTGCTTCAACATGTGGGCCGATAGAAGAAAGAAATAAGGAGGGATTCATGAAAGCTTCAGTGAAGGATCTCAATTTGTACTTTGGAGGGGGGCTGTGGAGGGGAGCTCAAAACACACCATGTAGCTGACCTGGAACAGAAGTGTGTTATAGGGGTGTACAATCTCTACTCTGCTAATACACTGCATTCTTTTGCTTATAATTCACTTGTCCTGAAAGACAGAGATGTGAACAGTGTCCCAGAAGTGCAGTCAGGGATATCCAGAAGAAGCTCAGGCCTTTCCCTTGTCCCTGCATAGCCTGGACCTCCTCTGACACCCAGAGGTTTGCAGATTGAAGGGAATAACTTTGTTGGTCAGTCTCCACCGGGAACACCAAGATCCTTCACAGCTCTCACCTGCTGCTCAGATGGGCCTGCTGCCTGGCCCAGCAGTGTGTTCATAAGAGATTTTATGGCATTCTGTGCACCATTTATTTCCTCACTAGATATGCTCAGAGCTTCACTGTAACTCCCTAAGATGCTGCCACAGAGCCAAATATAATTCAGTGCCAGAAGAATGTTGATGGCTTGTCAAAAACGAGGGAAGGTGGACTCTGTGAATTACCAGAGGGAGAGCTCCTGGCTGCTGAGATCTGTCTTGCTGAGGGGAACTTTGTCACAAGCTTCATCCGTTTTTCCTGAGAAATGCTCAGGTTGCACTTTCTGTGGGATATCACTCTGGGATGTTGCTGGCTGTTGATGCCTGGTCTGTCACCACCCTGCAGCAACCATGGTTCATCCATCGCTCGAAGCTGAGGATGAAAAGTCACTGGAGACCACAAATACAGACAACCTGCATGATCAGCCTGTGTCAGCTTTGGGAGCCTGTTTTTAATCTTCTGGGATAGCACTTGATCTTTGACAGATGTATACTGGAAATAGAAGTATGATTAAGGAGACAGAATGTAGCCAGAGCTCATAAAGGGCTTTATTTACTTTTCATCAGGTCTTATTTCAAGAAGATTCTAATCTTCTCTTAAAATAGATGTATAAAAAGGGAGAAAACCATCCTTCTTTGTCAAGAATGAGCGACCTTAAAAGCACCCATTCAAGAGTACTATAATTATTAACATTACATTAGCATGGCTATAAGGACTAACAGGGCGACAATATTACTGGCATCACAGGGATGTGGTGGGAAGACTCCTGTGACTGAAGTGCTGGAATGGAAGGATACAAGCTCTTTAGGAAGGACAGACAAGAGAGACCTTAGAGCAGTCTTCCAGTGCCTAAAGGGTTTCCAGAAGAAAAGCATAAAGGGACTTTTTACAAGGCCGTATAGTGACAGGACAAGGGGGGAATGGCTTTGAACTGAAATAGGGTATGTTTACATTAGATATCAAGAAGAAATTCTTTACTGTGCAGGTGATGAGACAAATGTACAGGTTGCCTAGAGAAGCTCTGGCTGCCCCATCCCTGGAAGTGTTCAAGGGCAGGTTGGATGGGATTTTGAGCATCCTGATACAATGGAAGGTGTCCCTGCCCACGGCAGGAAGTGGAACTGGGTGATCCTTAAGGTCCCTTCCAACCTAAACCATTCTGTGATTCCCTTGCTACCTTTCAGCTGCTGGTGCACTGCTCACCTCTCTCCTGCTGAAATCTAGAGCAAAATTTCTAGGCAAAGCTGATGATTGTGTTTCCTTAAGTGCCCTCTGCTAATCAAAAGTAATTGCCAGGTTAGAAGGGTTTCACTGATCTTCTTTCGCAGTCAGTTGGGGTTCTGTAGGCTCATTCTCATGGGGCTGAAGAAAGCTCACTAAAAATGGAAATACTAGACTTTCTGCAAGGCTTATTTGGATTTGTTTTTTTTTTCCTAAAAACAACTTGTTCTAATTCCAGAGCAAAGAACCTAACTGTTATGCAGAAGGAAGGTAATTTATGTTGGACCTTTGATGTTCAGTAATCAAATCACTGAGATTTGATGATGGGATTATATACCAAGGGTATTTCCAAGTTAGAGCAAGAACATGTCAAGTGACAAATTTCCCTTTCTTCCTTCAGCTAACACTTTTGTCATAGAAATTACTTCCAGTATATCTGACTTCACATAGGAACTAATTTTAGCCAATTACTTAAACCATGTAAGAAGCTTTTAATCATAGTTTACTGAAATAAACCAAAGAATTGCAAGGTTATTGTATTTGTACATATCTTTGTCTTAACATATGTAGCTTTGAGAGATTTGTTTGTAATTTGCCAATTTTTCTTGAAACCACTGTTGTAGTCATTTTCAAATTTTAAAAAATGGTAGCACTAGGAAAAATAATGGAAGATTAAAAGGGTGTGTTTTCTTACTGCATGTATACCTAGCATTTATTAGCATTATTTTTAGAAAATAATTCGGAATAAAAAGTAATCAAGGCAACTTGCCTTAAAAATACTGAGCTGTGCTTGTTCTTGCTGGGATTAATGTTTCTGGGGCAGCAGAACAAGGCCACTTGCCTAAGACAGTATTTGACATCAGAGTACACCTATGGAGACAGTACACTTGGTTTCACAATGTGAAAATCACCCATATTTCACAAGTGAGGCTTATTATATTGTGTTTTTTCTCTTTTTTCATGAAATATAGCATTACTCATTTTTTTAAGAAGCTGCTTGCTCGAATGAATTCAAGGGAACTGTTTTTCATTTTTTAAATTTTATTCAGTGCTTGTGGGCCCCAGGCTGCAGGGAATTGTTATTTGGTGCTTTAAACTTGAGCTGTGGAGTGCAGCTGGAATAGATCTCAAAACTTTCTCCTT
The DNA here is from genome assembly GCF_001715985.3 of Manacus vitellinus. Classification (NCBI taxonomy): domain Eukaryota; kingdom Metazoa; phylum Chordata; class Aves; order Passeriformes; family Pipridae; genus Manacus; species Manacus vitellinus. The sequence continues at coordinate 2,805,059 of NW_021940488.1, forward strand.
GTTTCCTGACTGACCACACAATGCCATTTTGTTTCTGTTGCAGCAATTCCTGTAATCAAGATGAGGGTGCTGCCGCCGTGTTTCTGTTGGGGACAGTATCAGATGATTGGGAATTCTTTAAAAACTGAAAATCACTTCCTCTGAACTCTCCAGGTCTTGTGTCTGTGCAGGTTAGGCTGCTTTAAGACTTCTTGGTTCAGACGCAAGTTTAAAATGTAAGTGGGGGTCACATCACGTTCCAGTAAAGGTCTGTGTATGTGTGCATGGGTGCCTGGAGAAATCCCTGGCTGTTTCATGGAGCTGCTGTGCAGTTCTGGCAGAAGGCCTGGGCTGAGTGGTCCCCCACTGCCGTGGCCCTCTCCTGCTTAGAAATGCCTGCTGCTCCAGTCTGGCTTTGATTTTTATTTTTTTTCCCCCAAACATAATAGGCAATTTGTTCCCAGCAAAACTGACCCCTTTCCACTGTTTAGAGGTAGTAACTCAGGGGACAGAAACAGCAGAAAGTCAACCATACACAAATTCTCAGACTTCCCTAGTTCCTCAGGAGTTCTAGTCCACAAGGAAATGTTGGCAAACCTTTTCTCACATACCTGAGCAAAAATACTCTTTAGCAAAGGTAAGTGCCCATCATCTGTTCAGTCACCTATTCTTACATAAAACCGTGAGAAGGCAGAGTATCAAGCACAGGGATTTACTCTCAGAGCACGGTCACGAGTCTGCAACTCCAGAAACTCCAGAGGTGAATTGATCCTCTGTCTCAGGAACAGAGGGATACTAAGGACTGAAGTCACAGTAGTGTAACAAGGATTATGAAAGAGCAACTTTCAGTGCCAGGTTTGTGCTCTGAAACTTAGTAACTCGTTTCTGTCTTCTAAAATGGCTTTTGTCCTTCAAAAACTCTGGTTTAAATGGTGGGAAATTGACACTACGCTCTTTAACAGGGTAAAACACCTTGTATCTGTCAGAAAGCTTTGAATATTTCTATTTTACCATGGAAAAATCATCTTGACTTCAGTTGTTCATGGTGATCTGTGCTAGTGTTTCCACACGTTTATATGTTTGGGAAACAGTTTTGTGAGGCATGATGTAGTTTAACACTACCAAGATTTTCTGCAAGTATGTTTCTTATTGGCATGGGGTTTAAGCCTTTACTGTGAAGTTATTTTGTGTTTACTGTTGTGGGCTGCTTTGATAGCCCTGTGTTCTTTCAGAGCACGCACTCAATAGAATTGAAGAACAAATAAAAGTAAGTGTCACGCATCAGGTATTCTCATAAACCCACCCAAAACTTGTTCTGCCTGCTAACCAAACAAAAGAGTGTTCCAATTGCTTCCTCTTCATGCACTAGATTTTTCTGTGGGCTTGCTGTCTTATTCTACCTTCGCACAGACATAGATTAGCAAAGTTTATTCCAGGTGATATGGGTCAGCAAAGTAGAGAAGTGGCCTGTCCACATTTGAACCCCTTGAAAAAGTGCTGTATGTGGTAGAATGGTGTCAGTGTTATGCAGTGGTGTGGAATTAAAGAGGAAGGAAACAGCCATGGGAACAGGGCCTTACCAACTTGTTATATATAGTCACAGCCTCCAGTCTCATTAATGTTGTTAGACATTGCTGGCCTCCTCTCTGGTCACCAGCTGAGGAAGCTGGCTGTGCACAACAGCAGAACTGAGCTCAAATTGTAGGCTGGCATTGATGCAGCCTCTCTGACTTAACTGGCTACGACTGAGAGCAGCATGAGGTGATTCAGGAGATAGGCTTGGGCCATGCTTTCCATATATAATTGTAGATCTCTCCCTTCAGAAGCTGCTTGTGGGTTATAAACAGAAGAGAGGGAGAAACCTCTCTGTAGGCACAGTTGAGGGATGTGAAAACCAGAGGGGAATGGAATGCAGGCACACAAAGGTTTTCTTTTCTGATCTTTAGACCATCCTTGAAGGCTCTAAATTGCAAACAGGGCCAGTTATTGGGTCGGCAGATGATGCATCTACCCTCACTTCCTGGAGGCTGTGCAGACCTAAAGCAGTCTCTGTGAAGGTTTTGTCTGAACACATCATGTTGCCATCTGCAGTAGAGAAAGCTCAGTGGTTCATGGGTGACTCGTTCTTCCCTGTAGGAAGAGAAAATGGAAACCGGTGAGAGAAGGGTGCTGTGGGAAGTGGGAGACACCCACATCACCCACTATGGCAACATGAGATATAGTCCCTACTTGCAAGGCAGGGCTGCCTTGTACTGTTGGTAGATTTGGAACTGAGCTCTGGAACTTAAGTCCCTAAAATCTGTGAGTATGGACATAGGTGTTGGGTTTAATCAGTGATAGATGATTTAAAAACAAAAAAAGGCAGTACAGCCCAGTAGTCTGTCAGAGTTGTCTGATCCTATAGCTGGGATAGTGGAATGGCTTGTGAAATAATTCAGTTATGACCTCATATTACAGTGCAGTGGAACTGGTGTTGGGTTAGAGAAAAAACCCAAGAATGCTGAAAAGCAGATATTTTTATTTAGAAGTGTACAAGTACAGAAGGGAATGTTCAAAGGCTGTATGTGAAAATTTGCACCTGCTTGGGTTCTCAGTTTAAGCTTTCCAAGTTAAAGATGCCACGGTGATGGTAAAAGACATGCTGTGTTTTGTATCATCATTTATGGTTGTGGATTTCCTTCCATCTCTAAACTGCAATTAAATGTTCCTATCATCCTGTAAATTAGCCTTTCTCTTCTAAACATCACATTTGCAACTCTATGTTCATATAATCCTGTAATTATGTAACTATTTTCATTTCAGCACTGATTCAGCAATGTACTTAAGCATATGAATAATCTCTTTGAACCCAATGGGACTCCTCACATGTTTAAAATTAGGCATGGTTTAATTAGTTTGCTAAATCAGCATCTATGCTGGTGTACAGAAATGGGGATAGAGGAGGTGGATTGAATCTACTGTAAACATCGTTATTAAACTGGACACTTCTAAACTCTAATTTTATCTTGCTACTTTTAATGTTTTCAGCTGAATCATATTACTGGAGACACCATGCATGAAGTATTTGGATTGAATCACATCTTTTAAAACCATTTTCTCTAGAGGCAAAGCAGTTTTAAGAGGCTTGAGCCCTCCCTTGCCCTGTGTTCTCTCTTGAAGTTGGCTGCCCTTTCAGGCGTGCCATTGCAACTGGTTGGAGATCAGTGCCAGAGAAAGCCTTTTTTTCCATTAGAAGTGGAATGCCATGCAGCATGATCCCATGTTGCAGAGGTATATTTTACATGGTGATAAACTGATAGTGGAGATGGAAAGGCTTAGGGCCACCTCAGACCACTAACACTACTGAAGAAAATGTACATCCTGAGAAAGCTCTACTGTGGTCTTCAATCCTAAAATTGCACATTGCCCAGGGCCTGTAACGTTAACATTTTTAACCAAAGCTTATCCATGAAGTCTCTAGCATTTCCCTTATGATATATGAAATAGGAAACTTGAATCATAGCCACTGAGTTGGAATTACAACTCTTCTATATTCAAACAAAACTGAACTTCAAGAAGTACCCTCGAAGAAAGAGGGAACGTAAAAGAATGAAATGAAACATTGCAGACTGCCTTTTGTAACAGAATATGCAAGTCTGTACCAAGTATCTCCAGTTTTTACCATAGGAAATGGAGGCAAACAGGCAAAGTTCTTTGGAATTAAGTACAAATGAATGATTTCTAGAAGGCACAGTGTTATGATAATTTTAAAGGATTTTTCTCCACTGTCATAATGTCTCATCCAAGCATAGAAGAGTTTTCAGGAAGCAACGGCCTTGCCCTGAGTCAAAACAGTCTGATATCTTTGGCACTTACACAGGGATTATTTTACAAAGCTTTCAAGACAATCAAAATTCTCTACAACAGGACAGACATGGGCAGAATTCTGTCCCAAAGTCAGCATTTAATCTTAGCAAACAAAGCAAACAAAAAGTGCCAAAATATGATTAAGGACTATTTTAGAGACAGAATCCATACAATGGTGTTTAAGGTTCCTGTATGTGGCTTAATAAGCACTAATGGAGATGGAATTACCCAAAGCTGTGAATAATGAGAGGCTGCCCAGACAAACGTTTATAGAACAAGGTGGCAGCCTGCAGGCAGTCTGGATCTCAATTAAACAGCCAGAACACAGTTCTACTAAAAAAAAAAAAAAAAGACAAAAGAAGCAGAGGAGGGATATTTGTACTTCTTGACTAGGAGAGCTATTTGGGGATATTCACAGAGAAAATGGAAATGGACCCCTTATGAGGAAAAGAGGATTTAGAAAGGATCAAACAAGAGGGGATTTGATCTATTTATTTGACAGATTAGGTTCTGAAAAAGAGACCAGTCTGTGAAGAAAAAGCCTGATTATTACTTTCTGGTTGAAATTCTGTTTCATACAGGTTTTAGTGGTAGTGAACTGGTGGTGGTAACACTGCTGAGAGCAAAATGACTAATGCCCTGGAAGGCATTACTGGAATAATTTGCCATCTTGCACAGCTCCGTCCATAACTTTACCAAATGGTTCTTTGCATCAAATCTTTACCTTCTGCCTGAACATACCTTCTAAGCATGTAATGTTGATTCACAGATTTGCTTGGATAGAGAATAAATACCCTTCATCCAGTGAAATGTGTGTTTTTGCCTGAATTTCTCTAGCTTCAGCTATCAGACATCATGTGAGTCAGTTAAGTAGGTCTTTTTATATCTCATTCCACCAAAAAGGTCACTGAGTTACTATATATTATATCAAAAACCTGCTTTGCCTTCTGATGTTCTCACAGCAGTCACCTCTGACTCCAGAGCTGGGCTGCTGTGGTCCAGGGAATCCAATTAAGCAGCCCCTGTATAAGAAAAACATAACAATGTTTAGCACTCCAGAATGCAATTTAGTTACCTAAAACCTATTTTATGCGACCTAAAGTTGGGTTTGTAAGGCTCCTGTTCCTATTCACCTATGCAGACTAGACATAAATGGTGTTTTACATAAAAAACTGAGTTTTGCAAGTGAGAAGAAAGACCACAGGGTTATTTATTTAATTAATTGTTTATTTGATGTTTGTTTTGATGTCAAGCACTGGGACCACAGTGTCCTCACAAACTGGATGATGCCCCAGTGAATTTCTAGGCTCTTGGCTTCAGTGGAGCAGGGGTATTTACTGGCTTCTCACATGCTACAGTAGGAAGAGCTGGGTACCACCTGAAAATGATACAGCTCCTCAGTCTGTATTTTGTCTGAATATAATCTTAAAGAAAATTAGGATAAGGGTATGACACAAGTTCTGCTTCTTTAGGACTCTGGAATTTACTTGTCGCTCCACGTCTTCCTCCAGCTAGAATCTTTATTTCTTTGCAAGAATAGATCAAGGATTGTTTTCTCTTTAAAAGCATCCCTCAAGAAAAGTTTTTCTGCATTCTGTTGCAAGTTTTGACTGCTGTGTGGAAAGTCCTTGGTGATGTACTCTGGAACATGGGTCCCCCCTCATTTTCTGCGAGATGACTGTATGGGACTTACAGGTACTCATATTGTTTGCTTTCTCAGATTTGTCACTGCTATGTAAAGGGGTAAGAGTTATGGCTCCTTGATCCTGTGTCTCCTTTCTCATGGAATTCTTTGGGTTAGAAGGGCCCCCAGGAGGTTTCTGGTCCAACCCTGTGCTCAAAGCAGGACCAGCTCTGGGATCAGGCCAGGTTTCTCAGGGCTTTCTGCTGGCAGGTCTTGAAAATCCCCATGAATGAAGGTTTCTTTTCCTTTCTTCCCCCATGGATGACAGCCATTACCCTGGGAATCAGACCATTCTCTTGAAGTAAATAGATTGAACAGGCCCTGGCAGAATGAGAGCTTTGATATTTTATAGAACAAAGGGTATCAGCAGCATCCGCCTTTCCTACCAGGCCTGCAGCCACTACACATCCAGGTCTGCCAGTGGTTGTCCAGTGCCTCCTGTGAGTGTTTACTGAAGTGTGGGTTTCAGGAGGTGCATTTATTGTTGATTTAATGACAGTAAATAAAACAACTTCTATTGGTATTTACCTGTGTTTTTATTTACGAACACAGGGACATGTCTTCTCTGTAACGTGCTATTCCCTTGTCAGTGGCAGTCTCCAATTTCAGCTCCTTGATGCTCTCAAAACATCCTTCAAAAATTGTACTGGAGTTACGTTGTGAGCAAAAATCTTTATCAAAATTAAAGGACAATAAGTTCATTAATATTGATGAATAATGAATCATAGGGTGTTGCCCTTTGATAAACCAGCTATAAACATTAATACAAGTGACCATTTAATGTAAACAGAAGTATGATGTTCTAATTTATTTTCTGTTTCCCTCTGTTTGCTAATTCATCAATGTATTAAATTGAGTAGCTGAAAAAAGGCTTTGCAAATAACAATTTCATTTGTTACACACTTATAAATGTTTAATATTAATAGTTTAGGAATTGAAGAAGGGAGGTCTGGAATGATGCATCCACCTGTGCAATATGATATTCCCAGCTTGCCCTTATCATCCCATTGCTCAAGATTTGGATCACAGGGTTCATAATAATCTGACTTGTGTGTGCAGGACAGGGATGAAACAGCTGAGAGGAACCTCCTGCTTGCCATGTGTCCTACCATCTATGTGAGTAACCAGTGTGCTGAAGGAAGAAGACAAATATCTCAGGCCCCCATGAAAGGTAGCAGATGGGTTGAGACATAACAGATTTAAAGACTGTGTGCATCAGAATCTGTTTGTTCTGCTGAATTGCATGCCACGCAAGGTACAGAAATTTTATGCTTGGTGCATATGTCAGATTCTTGCTAGTATTGCTTTGCTTTCTCACTGCTTATTAAGAAATTGTTCACGCTTGTGAAGAGCATCACACAATGATGAGTCATACAACAGCTTTTTTATGCTACTTCTTTCCAGCATTCACAAAGCTGTTTAGGGTTGCTTTAGGAAAGGGAAGTGAGTCCGAGTAGCTGCTTAGCTCCTGTCTCTTCCACTTTTTCTACTTAATTTTCTCATGACTTAAGTTTTCCGATGTTGTGCATAGAATCGTTATGATGCAACTCATGATCAGTAACTCATTATCATATTACTGAAGTGATTCATTATGGGTTATAATTTTTTACGATAGGAGGGTGGTTTCTAGCTGAGTAGCTTCAGTGCAGTTAGACTGCAAGCAACTACCTCTGTTTCTCTGCTCATGGAGTTCATTGGAGTGGAGAAGCTGCCTAATGAGAGCTCATTAAGGATCCTGTGGGTTTGTGAAGCATAAACAAGCAGGTTGTATCATGACCAACTTCCACAAATAATGTTTCCCTATTCATTCAATAAAAACGAATTAATAAGCTTTCTGTACTCCTAAACTCTTTATTCTGTTCATTGTTTCCTTAGGATAGCCTGCTTTTTCCTTTTTTTTTAAAAAAAGAGACCTAATTTTCCCTCATAATTTCTGTTCAATTAACCACTCCATTCATATGACTCAATTGATCTTAATAAAGCTATATCATTAATGCATGTGATCCAGTGAGTTTTAAAGCAATAGACTCTTTACTTATTTTATCCTACATGCATTTGTTTCTTTAATTTTTTTTCCTTACAAGTCATCTGATGGCAACATTCTTATTTTGTATTATAAATACATGGGTATTGGTCTTCATGGGCTTGAACTTGGTTTGTTTAGCACATCCTAATAAACACCCTGATTACCATGAGGCTCTGATTATAACCAATACTCAGTACATTATCTTCAACCTTCTGAAGTAAGAATTTCCTTAAATTTCACAATGCTATTCAGAAAAAAAGTAAATGTTACTTTTGTGTTTTGTCTTGTTAGCAATCATTGTCTCTGCTCTGCGGCTGGTACAGTTTGCCTCAGAGGATTTATACAGTGGTTAAAAGAATTTTTGAGAAGACAAATTCTTTACTGTGAGGGCGATGAGGCCCTGGCACAGGTTGCCCAGAGAAGCTGTGGCTGCCCCATCCCTGGAAGTGTTCAAGGCTAGTTGGAAGGAGCTCTGGGCAACCTGGTCTAGCAGAAGGAGTCCCTGTCCCTGCCCATGGAAGTGGATTGGAATGAAATAATCTTTAAGATCCCTTCCAACGCAAAACATTCTATGATTCTGTGATAAATCTGTTTAATCATTAGAGCCTAAAACTGCCTTAACATCTTTTGTAAAAACATACATAGTCCCCGTGTTGAGATTCTCTGTGAAAGCTGACAGGTGCTTGCAGCAGGAACACATTTTGTGCTGAAATGCACCATGTGTTTGTCATGACTGCTATAAAAATAACATTGTTATTTTTCTAGAAGTAATTGGTAAAGATTTAATATCCCCACTTTTGTTTTTATAACACTTAGAAATCTACTTAAAAAGTGACAATGGAGTTTTCTGGAAGAAGCTTGAAAGCAAAAGAAAAACAACCCTGAAACTTCTCCTGTTCTTATTTTGCTGTGATGCTTTTTCAGCACTGTGAGAGATGATAAAGGGAAGTATGGTCTTGGACTGTTGTCACATAAGGAGGAGCTGAAAAAAGCTGCATAAAGAAGCATGACCAGCAGGTCAAGAGAGGTAATTCTCCCCATCTACTACACCTTGTAAGCCCCTGTTTACAGTATTGCAGTTCTGAGGTCCCCAGCACAAGAGAGACATGGACCTGTTTGGAGCAACTCCAGAGGAGAGCCATGAAGAGGATCAGGGGGCTTGAGCACCTCTCCCAGTAAGAAAGGCTGACAGGGTTGGGGTTGTTTAGCCTGGAGAAGGGAAGGCTCTGTGGAGACCTTATAGCACCTTCCAGTACCTAAAGGGGGCTTATAAAAATGATAGAGAGATACTTTTTACCAAGCCCCAGCATAAGGGTTTCAAACTGAAAGAGTGTTGCTTCAGATCAGATGGAAGGAATGGATTTTTTACAATGAAGGTGGTAAGAAACTGGAACAGTTGCCCAGAGATGCTGTGGATGCCCCATCACTGAAAGTGTTCAAGGACAGTTTGGATGGGGCTTTGAGAAACCTGATACAGTGGAAGGTGTCTCTGCCCACAGCAGGGGTTTGGAACTAAATGATCTTTAAGGTCCCTTCCAATCAAAACCATTCTATGATTATATGAAGAGTGTAAATGAATGAATTTCACAGTGCCTACAAAAGAAAGGAATGACTCAGTCATTTATATAATGCACTGGTATATGAAATTAGGAAAAATGTGACTTTCGTTCTTATGTACTTTTTAATTCTCACTAGGAAAAACCTTTGAAAAATTCAATGCTGGCTAACACCTGCAAAATTTACTTTTCTGCTTAACAATTTGTTTTAATGAATTGAAGCCTGCCTTTACAAGTTTGTAGCTGCTGCTTGGGCCTTATACATAACTTTCTATTTACTGTCAGTGCTCCATGGAAGTTCAAAGCTGCTGCTTTGTAGCATAGCCCCAGGGGTTTGGGGTTTCAGACTAGGTATACCATACACTTTCCATGAAAAGTAATGGAAGATTAGTGTGTCTTGTCTAGAAAACCTTAGCCAGGACATTTATTTCATAGACTTAACTTGGTAAAGCAGTCTAGGCATGTAATCACTTGAGATGTCTCATAGACTAGAGATAAGTGCTGTTACACAGAGATGTGTTGCTAATATTGATGGGCAGATACTAATCGCTTCGTGATTCCTGGTGATGTATCCCTACATATGCACCCAGAGTGCAGGAAGCAGGGAATGATGAATTTTAAAAGATACTTTTGATAATGTCTTTGCTGTTCTATTGAATTATTAAGGGCTACCTTGGCTTGAGTGCTCGGGGTATCTATCATGCAGCCTCCAGGAAGCACTCCAAGTGTGCCCAAGTGAAACACCCCCAGGTCACCACCCCTGTTGCAAAGCCCCCCAGTCACCTCCAGGCAGCTGCTCTTGGATTCTTGCCCAGATGCTGGCTCACGGGCCATTTAAAGCCCTCTATCCCACCAGGACAGGTGTCAGAAAGGACACCAGGAAAACCTTGCCTGAGGCTGCCCCTGTGGAGAGCATGGTTCCCCCTCCAGCATAGCACTGCTCTGGGGTCCAAGGGCCCATATCTCATCCAAGCAGGACAACCCCCTCTGCCAGTGCCACACTGTGGGGTGGAGGGGAGAGCCAGGGAGAAACCAAGCTGCCACATCTCTTATCTGCTGAGACTGGATGGCAGGGAGGAGCCAGTTAGGACAGGCAAGAATGCCCTGGAAAGGGATGTTCACAAATGGTGACAGTGCAGCTGCCCAACAGCCCAAAGTCCTGTCTGAATCAGAGTCCCTGAACCTCCTTAAAGGTGTACAGTTCACGTGAAAGAGGATGAGTTGTGCTGCACAAGCTCTTGTGCCTGCCCTGGGCAGAGGATTGCTATTTATTTCCTCCAGAAAGAGTCAGCCTGGTCTTTTTGTTTGTTTGTTTTGTTCTGTGGTTTGGGGAGTTGTTTAGCCAGTATCGGGAACACAAACTGAGGCACAAGCTGCATCTGTTATCTCCTGATCCTTGTGCTGATCTGTACCCATAAAATCAGGGCATTTACTATTTTTACTTCTGCATCTGAGTACACTGTGCTGATTCCAACAAGGAGGCCCCTCTTGGCACACTGCTCTCCAGGAGATGCTGAATGTTTCCCAGTGAAGAATAAATTTGGTGAAATGCCTGGGTTTTGTTATTTCAGTTCCTTACAGCCAAATCAAAATAGTTTGCTCAGGGTGGGTAAGAGGAGGGAGGTGTAGAAATGAAAAACTGAGGAACTAAATTCACAGACCTGAGGGGAATATTAGTGTTGCCTTTCCCTCCAGTGCCTCAAGTTTCCTTCTGAATGCTCTAACCCTGTGCTTCTGGGTAAGACAGAGTCAGTGGTACCAACACTGGTTGTCTAGGGATTCCAACAGAATCAACTGGCATGTTTTGAATAAACTTAAATGTACTGTGGAAGATTTTCATTCCTATAAAGGAAATATTTGAAGGTACCTGAATTATACGTGCATGCACCTTTTTGCTTCTCTCACCGTCCAATTGAAAATAAACCTAGTTTTTGCACCACTCTGTTAAGGGATAAAACAGAAGAACGAGTTGTTGCTAGAAAGGCCCTATATTCTTGAACAATTTTTAGTATATGTTTTGCAGTACCTGACTTATGGTCTGCTTCTTCATGCTAATGTTTATGAAATGCCTATCTTATGTGTAAAAAGGATAGAAGAGAGAGGTAAGGTTCTTTGACTATGACTTCATTAGGGCTTCTATAAATATTGGACTTGTAGTAAATCTTGTTGGAAGTGATTGCCCTTTTGTATATAAGAGAAAGGAGGAAGATGAAAATAGGAAAAAGCCAAAAAAAATTCTAATGCAAATGCAAAGCTGTTGAGATCAGGATGAAAGCACCAAGAAGGAATTTTTATGCTGTATTTTGTGGAACTTTATGGTAGAGCTTTCAGAGAATACCGTCCCTCTCTTGCTAATTCAGTTCTGTCCAAAAGGAAACAGGATCTAGTCTGTTCTTTGCAAAATAGATAAAAGTGTCAGCCAGGTGTTGCACCTGTAAGGATGGCCACAGGCTGTGTACACCGAGCACCACAGAGGTGAGAGGATACTTGCTGCTGTTTTAGAAACCTGAAGATTTGGAGAAGACTTCAGTGTTAGTCCTTCTCTCTCCCATGAAGAAAAGCGTGTGTCCCATTTTCAAACTGCAGTTATAAAAACCTAAACTACTAAACTGTGTTAAAACTGAATAACTTTAGAATGTTATTGACATTCAAACAAAAGACTAAGCCGAATGTAGGAGTGAAAATTCAGCCATTCCCTTTAAACACAGTATAAAATGCTTGTTTTCACTTAAATAAATGGTTATGATCGTTGTAGGTGCTGCCTGTCCCCAGGTGTTGTGCCTTAATATCTCTTGAACCTAAACCTGAAGGTCTAGAGGGTAGGGGGCCTCTAGGATATAAGTTTATTTCTAAATATGCACACACAGACACACTCAGACTGAACTGGCTGGAAGTACTGTTTCTCCATGGGAAACACCGAGGGAGAAAAGATTGCTCTTCATATGGATTTCTTTTCTCCTTTGGGATCATTCTAACAGATAGTGTTCTGTTTGGGTGGAAAAATCTATCTGCCCTTTATTCCAGTCAGTTTTAATTTCCCCATCACCTAGAAAAGTGGTGGATAGGGAGGGCCTGGTGAGGAATGGGAGCAGAGGGTAAGGAAAACATTGATTTTATGCACTACTACAATAGTTTCCCTAACCCTGTGCATGGGTGTGAATGGTTGGTTTGTAGGCACACCAGAGGGAAGATAAGTCAATAAAAGCTGTTCTCACAAGTTTGAAATTAAACACTTATCAAGCACTTATAGAAAGCAGGTTTTGTCTTTAAATTTTTCCACTAACCAGAATTCAGTGGAAATTTTCATGAGACTTTTTTTTTTTTTTGGCTTACAACAAAAGTTGCGGTTTTTAAATTTATTTATGGTGCTAGACATGACTTTAAAAATTATCCAGTTATTTTGACTGAGAAAAGATTTTGATGTGCCTTCAGGGAAACAGTCAAGAAATGATGAATTCTTATGTTGTAAAGATACAGATTTTTATTGCTGTTACTTTGTTGTCAGATAATTTCATGACTGGTCCTTCTACAGGATAGAAAAATTATAGCCTTGGAATAGGCTATAATTATAGTCTTTAACATCTGTCAAATGCCAATTAAAATGTTTTCATTAATGAAGTAATCTCTCTTGTATCAGGTAAACAATATTTTCTAATTCTGATAAACTTAATTAAATATGTTCATTACCTGGAAGTCTGAGGGGATGATGATGAGAAAAATATTATTTGATGAGCTGTCCTTTGAGTCAATCAATATTATTCCATTGGCAAAAAACCCACCCTCCAATATTATTTATTTAAGTTTAACTATTGCTCTTACTTCTGAGGAGAAATGGCTGAAGAATGGGGAGGAGGATGTTCTAAGACTGCCTTAGTGAAGCAAATTAGTATCTTGGAGAAAAGAGGTCTGTTTTCAGGAAAACTACTTTCAATGTATGGTAAAGGGTAATAGTACAGATACTTGGAATAATACTCCAAGCTCAATTCATTCAATATTCCAGCTCAATTCATTTAGTTCACAACAACTGTAACATTTTCATTTTTTTCTGTTTATCCCAGCTGAAGATCAAGTCTCTTGACTTTGCTAAATGGATATGAATATTTGTGTGCACAACAGCAATGCTTTAGATTTTCTTTTGAGAACAGAAGTTATAACTCATATCAGCATCAGGGTGAAAAGCACCCAGCTCAGGCTTGTTGATTAAAAAATAAAATCACTGGGTTCCAAGGTAAAAGATGAATCCTTGAGGCATATGGTTACACATAGGAAAATAATGTCCTGATTATAATGTTAAGGAAAACAATGCTCCTTTGAGTTTCAAATATGCACTTAGTTAAAAAACAGACCCAAATTTATTTCCATTGGCTCCACTGCTCTTGGTGCTCTGGTTGTAACACTTTATATCCATTCTTCTAAATATTGCACGTCCCCTGTTTTAAAATCCAGCCTTGGGTTTGGATGCATACAGGTTGAAATTCACTTCTATTTATTATACAGAAAACAGCTGTGGCAATAGATCTGTTATAGAGTCTAAAGATAAACTGTATAAACAAGTGAGGAAGAGCATAGAAGATGAAGGGTTAAGTGATGATGTGAGCAGAAACTGAGCTCAAAATTGGAGCTGTTATAAACTGAGAAAACAACATAGCTCCAAGGTGTATTATGGTTTGAAAAGCTATTAATTCTTTACATAACGTTACTATTAGTTACTTAGGTAGGTTGTATTAAAATAAAGCTGAGAGTTAACTGAACCATACATTTTATAGGTGCACGTTTAATTAAATTGTATGTTTTATCTGTAGTAATAAAATATGAGACTCATCTGAGTTAACACAGAGTTTTACAGTTTGAAGGTCTGAAACATCTTCAGCGTCTCCATTCAGGGCTGTTTGGTATATGAGCCATAACACCCACTGGGGGAAAGTGCTAATCTCTGTACCTTTCCATTTGCAGCTAGAAAGCTGTCCTGCTCATCATGCTGATGCTGTACTGAGCAAGTAAATAAAACAGCTTCCTCTTCTGGAATAAAGTGAACCTACAAACTCCAAAGGAAATTCTCCGAATCATCAGAGACCACTTAGCTTTGCATGTGATTTAAATTTAAAAGCATCAACACAGGACAGTACTATGAAAACGTATTCAAGTCAGGCTGAAGGACGCACAATGGTTTCCTGTTGATGTTGGAGGACAGAGGAGGACACTTTTACATAAGGCAGCAGTACACTAGAAACCCTTATTTAGCCATCTGCACTGTTTTTGCAGTGGTTTGCTGTGGTTTGTTGACAGTGAATAGGCTTTTGTATTTCTCCCTACTACAACAGGCTTGATTTCAGGTATGACCTCAGAAAAGGCCTGATTCAGTATGTCTTGCTGCTTCAGTTTTGTCTACAGAGGGACTGAACTTGCTTGATGTGTACTTTTAGACTATGATTTTACAAACTGGATCCCCAGAAGTTTAGATGGAAAACTGATGACCTGATCTGTCACTGCTCCCTTATTACAGTGCAGTCACCTGAATCTTCCTGGTTTTGAAAACTAATAAGTCTTCAATCCAGTTCCCACTCAAATCAGTGCAGAACACCCTCAAGGGGGTTGGCTAATGAGGTTGTCTACATTTGGCTAAGAGATTTTTTTAAAAAAATCTGGATTCATCTCTGCAAGCATTCCAGTGGCATCACTGCGTTTGAAAGGAAGAGGCTGGGAAGTTGTGTTTGTCCTGCACATTGGAGGACATCTGCCAGGCCATGGCTGCCATTCCCCTGGTTGCAGCTCAGAAACAGAGGCTGGTCCTACCTCCAAGGAAAGTTTAAAACCAGAGCATTCTTGGGTTGTTGATTTTATTATGTGGAGCCCAGAGCTGTGCCTGTCCCGGCTGCATGGCAGAGAGCTGGGGTGCACCAAGACATCCCAGTGTTAGGAACAGGCTGGAATTGGCCCCATTTTTCTTGAGCATAAATGAATCAACACTTAGGAGCAGATTCAGATCACTGTCAGTCCATCCTGGCAGATGACTCTCATGCATCTCCCCAGCTCTGACAACAGAAACTGTATGAAACTTTTAAGGTAGAATCAGACATGAAGGAAAGTCATTTACCTTTGTCTTAGCCAAACCTATGAGAATAAGGAATGATCTGGACAACACAGATAAGAAAGATTTCTGCTGAAATTTGGCACAAAATTTATTTGCAGAACTTTATTGTCCATGAAAACTC
The DNA here is from genome assembly GCF_001715985.3 of Manacus vitellinus. Lineage (NCBI taxonomy): Eukaryota > Metazoa > Chordata > Aves > Passeriformes > Pipridae > Manacus > Manacus vitellinus. Next base: position 2,820,362 of record NW_021940488.1, read on the forward strand.
AGAAAGATTTTCATGTCCAGTTCTGTTGAGGTCCACGATGATTTATTGGGACAAGTCATCTGAAACTAATTCATCTAATTTTCTCTATGGTGTTTGCTGTATTTTGACTATTCTTTGATTGAGCTTGGAGAGAAGAAGAAAATAACCTTTCTTTTTGTTTGTGTCACTGTCTTACAATGAATTTTCCAACTACAATGGATTTGCAGCACTCGTGTAGCTGCAGTGTTCCCTAGATGCCAATGGACCCAACAGAAGCTACTGCAGAAAGAAATCACTACCACCTGGAGATCATCATTGATTAGTAATGGTATTGATTTGTGTTCATCAGAGGGCAGAACACATCCATCATCCAGATAAACAATCTGTTTGTTCTTTAAAACACTGCTTGCAGGTGTAAACACTGCTTCAGAGATTTCTGAAGATTCTGTTTTGGAAAGGTTGGGCGTATTTAGCGTATAAGTCTTAAGTCCCTGAAATACAAGTTTGTGTTGCCTAACAATATCTGCTGCATAGGTTTGTAAAAATGTACGACACTATAACCTTGATTGTTACATCGAGCGGAAATGTAGCTTTTGATAATGCTTTCTAAGGTTATTAGCCTTTTGAATTCTTGGATAAACAAATCCAAAACCTGACTTTTAAACTACCTTTTATTAGCACCCAATACCTTGCATAATCCTTCCCAAGACAAATAGCATTATGCTGGTGAAAGGAAGTAATGAGTCATGTATGTTAAGGTTTGGTCCTTGACTATAATTAAAGCAATGATAGTATTTATTCATCTCTCTGTAATAGCACCCTGGGTTTGGTGTTGAGGCTTGGGGGGTGTTACAGTGTTGTATGCCTGTAACATTGCAGTGCATACACATTTACTGGGCAAATCTGGGATTTACATGTTTCTCTGTTTAGTTTGCACCCCAGAAGAGAGGAAGGAAAGATTATTTGAAGAAATATTTTATTATCATGCCTGACCAGCCTCTCTGCTCTCTCTGGCAGGATGACTGGGTGTGTGATGAAAGGGAAAGCAGAGGGTGCTGTATACCTTGACTTCATCAAGTCCTTTGACACCACTTCCTGCAGTACTCTGGCTGCCAAATTGGTGAGGTCTGGATTGAATAAGGAGACAATAAGGTGGGTGTGGAAATTTGGCTGGACTACTGGGCTCAAAGGGTGGTGATCAGCCATACAAAATCCAACTGGCAGAGGATTCCTGGTGCCATGTCCCAGGGATCAGTACTGTGGCCAGGACTGATAATGGCTTTATTTACAATGTGGACAATTCCACTGATTGTGGAGGGTGATTTTCATGCAGGGAGTCACAAAATAGGTAGGGTTGAAAACAAGTAGATGTACAACACTGTGAATAGGGCAGCTCTCCTTGTTTGTAAGGAGCACTTATTGCAGAATAGTGCATGACAGAGTGTAAATGCGGATTCAAAACACGCTGACTTCATTTGTTCCATAGCAGGAAGGAAGTGGCGTAGGACTGGTCTGGAAAATTCTGTCCTAAGTTGGTAATGCTCCTGTCAGCTGAATTACTACTGCTGGGACTGCCTCTTACAAGTAAAACACATCAGTAAATATAATGGTATTTTCTCTTTATGCTGAAGAGGCAAGACCAGAGAAGGTGGATAGCCTTTATGTCACTTCAGATGATTCATGTTTCTCTAGGACACGCCCCAAAATCTAGATCTGTGATTCTTTCTCAGGACAAAAGTGGTATAAACACTGCTGTGGAGGTCATTTATATGAGAAAAAAAATATTGCCCTGTGGTAGACAATCAGTTTAGTATATGTCTAGAAAAGAAAAACTTTCCAAGAGAGAGGTGGCAGCCAGCTTGATTTAATGGTTTGAGGTTTGGAACTTTTTTATTGGTGTTTTTTTGTGGACCTCTGTACCAAAATAGCTGTATTTTACCCTTGGAGCAATATATGATTTTGGGAAAATAATATAAAAAATCCTTTGGCATTTTATCCATTGGCTAGTTATTTCTAGACACCTATTCCCACCTGCTGTTTCGTAAACTACAGATTTAAAGCACTTCAAGTAGTCCACAAGACATTGGTCTTCCTATTTTGCTGTTCTGTCTTCTGTTTTCACTGTGCCTGATGTACAAGATATGAGTCATCCCTGTCACTTGTACACTTCCTGGCTACCTGCAGTTTGGGATGAGACTTGGTGGTTTTTTTCCTCTCAGCTGACATTTTCTTTGGGAGTAAAGGGCAGGGAAATGTTTTGAAGTAAATTTAGTGTTGCCAAAATAGTGCAAGAGCTTCTCTCCTCAGTGAAATCTAAAAAGGCATAAATTTCATTCATTTCCTGCTGGGATTCTTTTATCCTGACCTAAAAGGAAAGCCTTAAGGATTAAGAGGTCATTTCACTTTACATACCATCTGTGTTTCTCCACCCCACCTTTTCCTTGTCTTTTTCCTTCGAATTTTTATTCCTGCTCTTACTATTTTTTTGTTTCTTACTCATTTCTTCCTCCTGCCTCCCTCACGTACTTTTCCTACAGCTGCATTTCAGGCTCCACCTCAATTTCTCAATTTCCTTCTGATTTCAACCTTCTATTCACTTCTAATTATTTTCTGTCTTGCTCGGGTACGAAAGATCTAAATTACATGCAAAGAGAAAGCAAACATCTCATCATATTGCAGAACTACATTGTCCTTGATGGCTACTGGCAAAAACCCCACCAGTACTTCAGAGAATCATCACAGAATCATAGAATGGGTTGGGTTGGAAGGGACCTTAAAGCTCATCTCATTCTAATCCCCCTGCAGAGGGGCAGTGACACCTTCCACTAGACAAAGTTGCTCAGAGCCCAGCCCAACCTGGCCTTGAACACTTCCAGGAATGGGGCATCCACAACTTCTCTGGGCAACCTATGCCTGTGCCTCACCCCCCTCACAGTAAAGAATATCTTCTGAAGTAGGAACTTAGGCTGTTCTTTTTCGGTTGGAATATTTTTCTTCCTAGACATCATCTATATTTTTGGCTACATTTTTAAATGGAGGTAAGAAAAACCAAACAAATATAATCTACAATATTAAAAAATGTTACCAGTAACATACAAATGCACAGGGTCAGAACCTTGACTTCTTCCATGTTTCGTTCTCATTTTCGATTACAGCTGCGCCTGAGATGAGACTGGGTCATAAAAACCACAGCAAAGAAGAGATACAAATAATCTTGAAACACTGCAAGGCTACCATATTTGTAAATCCTTATGACAGACAGTAAAACATCAGTTTTATACTTGCACACTTAGTCACCATTTTGTTTCATTTCCAAAGTCACAGTCCACAGCAAAGATGATTGTCACTTGTGTGATATCAGAGACAGCACATAAAGCACACTTGGCATCCATCTAAAGAAAATTATATCATAAAAAGCTTTGGTTTGCCACATTTAATAATGTCCAAGTCTTCTACAAGCCAGTTAAATAATGCAAAGTGCTATTTCAGAGCAACTCTTCTTTCTGTAAAAACTACTTGCATTGGTATTTCTTTCCCCCTTCCTATTTTAACATATATACCTTTTTTAAAGGAGCAAGATCGAGGGTCTTTTTTTTTCCTTTAAGCCATGATTTATATTCTCAGGTTGGATTTGTGTTATTTGAGTCATTTCTTGTGGAAGCAGAAAATCAATAATCACCTTCAAAAAGAAAGCATGTCAGAACCTGACAGAGTAAAATGTATCCCTACCATGCATACACCTCCAATAGGTTCCACAACTCTACTGCTGTCTCTTGTAACCTCAAAAAGGAAAAAAAAAGAGACAGAGAAAAAAGAAAGATTGAAATCCAGAGATCCTCACTCTGAATATTGGACTTCTGGTGTACTTTGAAGTCAGCAATTCATTAAGTGTCCCATTCTGGTACTGGGACAGCCTAGTTGTTTCTAGACATTCTCTAGAAGCATTTATCATGCACTGACAGGAACAATGAAAGATGCCCATTTTTGGAATGTCCTGAAAGACCGTTTTCCACCTCAACACTCAACCACAGCAAAGTTTTATGGTACAGGTGGTGCTGCCTCAGATAAGGATTTGCCAAATAGGCAAAGATCTATGACCAGACTGGATAAAGGACCTTCCACCCACAACTTCCATTTACCAGGATAGGAACTTAAAAGTTTTCAGTTGGACTTTTGAATTGATGCTGCACACTCTGCAGGATCATTCCACTCATGCTGTTGATCTGAATACATCCAATAACTTGATAAACTGTGCAACTGAAAACATTTTTATCAGGAGATAATTTCTTCTAAAAACTTTAAACAAATTATGTCTGTTTTATTAGCTGCAGGAGCTTAGGGGGAAATTTATTAAAACAGTTGTATTTTTACAAGCTCAGAAAGAGGAAGGGGTATTTAACTGCCTCTCCTCAGCACTCAGTCTTACTGAGCCCAGCAAAGCTCACTGTTTCATTGCTCAGGGATAGGTACCTACTAGTGAGCAGATGCTGTTCTTTTCAGCGGGTTTATTCAAGTGCATGGAGTTGTGCACGTCCTTAAATGCTTTCCTGAGTCAAACTCTGAGATGACTTGACCATCTCCTATTTGTCTGCAGTCTTCCTCACCAAAATGATTGGTTTTGTTCTGCAGTGTCTCAGCAAGCAGTCAGAAATGTCTCCACAAATCTTTGGATGCCAAAAGTGGCAAAACAAAGGTACTCCATAGCACTTTAGATTATAATTTTCACTTTTATTGACAAAACCGCATTCTTTTCAGCAACTGCATTTGTCTGTTTTGGCTTATTTTTATATGCATAGATTTTAGCATCACAGCAAAATGTTGTTTACAAAATGAAAACCAACTGACAGTAGGTGGGAATATCTAGAAAGCAGGAGCACTGTTCAAAGCACTGATTTCAAAAGATTCATTAGTTGTGAATATTCATTCCTCTTGACTTGTTTCTGTTGCTCTGTTCACTTCTGTTATTTAGCTCAGCACAGTACTTGCTTCAGTGTGAACTCAGTCTGCCCTAAAGAAAAAAAAAATAGAATCATGCTAAACCATATCTCAGTAACAGTAAGAGATAATATCTTCAGTTTGTTTTGCCTGCAAAAATGTCTAGGCCAACAGGCCTGCCAAAGCTCATAAAACTCTTGCGTCACTACCAATTTATTGGCATGAATCTATCATATCTTCCTTTGATGTTTGCTGGCTCATGCCAACATTAACTTCCCTTGATTTTAACCCTCTGCATGTGCTTGGGCATCTTCTGGTAGTGGATATTTTTGGTTTGTTATGTTTATGTCTTTTTTTTTTTTTTAAGAGAGTGTAGGTTTTCTTCTTGAATATTGAGATTAATGTGGATTTGAGCCTAAAATGATATGCCCTTTTTCTTACTTGAAAAATTATATTTAAATGTCAATACTTCAGACAGTCTTTTTTTTTTTCCTTAAAAGACATTGAATCTCCTGCTATGATGAGACCCAGCTCTTTATAGTACAAAATGTAATCAGCCACTTTCCATTATTATATTGTATGACAGTATGACTTCATTCCTAACACAATTTACTTAAATTAAACATTTTGGCAGATGTGCGCGTGAGACTGGATGAGCGGAGCTTCTATTAAATCCCATCCTGAAACAATAACAGACTGTGTTGTAGATCTGGCTATGCAGTAGTTCCCAGCTCTGCTCATAACTTACCGCCCGTTATAGGAGACATTAGGAAAGTACACTCAGTAAAACACTGAAGAACACTCCAGGATATGGCCAGAAATGACAGGCATCGATAACAATTTGATTTGTGATGTAGAGGTTTACACAGCACTGCTGCCTAGACAACAGAGGTCAGTAAACACGTCCACTTGTGATTCCTGACACTTATGAGAGGAAACAAACAAGTCTTTAGTGAAAGATGCCTTTTTCTTCTCCTCTGCTGTGCTTTTATACTGTTTTCCTTAGAATAAGTGACAAACACAAAATGTGACTCTTTCTGCCGGCTGCAAACTGTGCAAGCACTGTGGGGGTTTTAGGAATGGTTTGTGTGTGTGAATGAGTTACTGGTTATACTACACAGTAATGAAGGCAGGTAGAAGAAATTCTCTTTGCACTTGGAATAAAGCCTTATCACTTTCTGACAAATCTCCATTAACAAATTCAGAGCAACCTCTGAGATCTGTATCTCCTGCTCAAACACAGGGGTGCTCACAGCAGGATGCTGCTTGAGGATGAAGCAGAATTGTTGACCAGAGTCTTTGACCCTGAGGAGCACTGAGGTAATTTCTAAGATATGTTGAGCTGAGGGACAAGTTCTAGAGCTTGAGAAAATATTATGTGGAAAGTCAGACTTCACACTTCACCCTAGTACTTCCTTCTTACTGGAGGGAAGTTGTCTGTTCTAAAGCTTTGACTAGGATAGTTTCAACTTGACTTTAAGTAAATTTTAGACCGATCACAGGGCAGAAATATTCCACGTGAAGGATTAGATATGAGGCTTTCTGTACTTTGGTCTGAGATATGAATTATTAGCATTACTTTGAAAGCATTATTGGTTCTCTACAGCATCTAAAAAACCAAATTATAAAACCCCACTCATGACAAAACTAACTCCATTCTGAAGATCATGAGTTTTGAATAAGCTTTACTGATTTTCTGAGGTCGTAAGTACAGCCCAACATGCTCAACAAGTGGGATCATCAAACTTGAGTGCCATGGGAAAATAAGCTTATCTCATCTTTAATACTATTTCCTCTTTTCTTGACTTTCTGACTTGTTTTAAAAGACCTATTTAGAGAAAAGAAGAAGAAAAAAGTAACACTGGAGGTGCCACTTGAGTTGGTAAATCATTAAAGAACTTAAATCTGAATTGGGTAATAAAACAAAGTACACCAAAGATTTCAAACCTCTGACCACAAAAAATTCTTAGAACTTGCCAGAGTTTAATGACTTTTAATAAGCTTCTTCTTCCTGCTTACCAAGAGCAGTGCCACGTAGGTACCTCTTCCTGCACCAAACCACTGTTCAGAACTGAGCCTTCACATTTCAAGAGCTAAATTTGCAGCTGATAAGGCTCCTGCCTATATATATCACCTTGTCTTCCAGCCCACTGGATCTTTTGTCCATAGTGGTACACAATGGAGCAAGAATGCAAGATGAGCCTTCAATCAGTGAAGCCCACTGAAAGTGCAGTGAGATTAGAAAGACCTAAAAGGGACCAAAACTTAGTGGGCCTAAAATACCAAAAGGCAGTATTCCCACATCTTGACATGAACTTTGCTACATCCTGCAGTAGCCAGGCCTTGAGCCAACAAAGTGCTCGTATGGCTGTTTAACTTCAACTGCACCAGCAGCCTCCCTGCAGCCAGTAGGATTGATTATTTGTATGATAAATATTGACAACTGTAAATGTGCTGGCTTGGAGCCAACAGACATTTCCTTGTCTCAAAAGGCTGTTCCTTCAAAGAAAGGAACCACCTTTGTGGCAAAAGGAAAGGTCTGCTTAGGGAAAATGGGAAGTAGAAATCTACCTGAGTGTAGAAAAGGGTGGGTTTAGCTGTGTTGTCTGGTACTATAACTTCTTTTAGACTGCCTGGGACTAACTCATAGATGGCTCTGTTAGAGTCCTCATCTGCCCACTGGAAGTGTGAAATGCCATTACTAAAGAGTCAGTGGTGTCTAGTGACCTCAGAAAGCCTGGAGCTGTGTCACCTGAGGCAATGGAGTTGTTTTCCATCCATTCCTGTCATAAATGAAAGCAAAAAGTGTTAAAGTTTGTCTGGGTATTTCTTTTTAGTTTTCTAGTGTAGTAACCTATATTTAACTTCAACTTTTAAAATTAAAAGCCTGATCTTTTCAGTTCCTATTTCTACTAACAGTCCCTATTCATTTACATAAATATACAGATGGAAAGCTATTTTCAGAAGTGTTCAGCATTGGCTTATATTCTGTAGAACTCAGCAGTAAAACTCCTACTGATTTTTACTTGGGAGTAGAACTATGTCAACTCTGAACAGTTTTGAAAAGCACAATTTAAGCATCATTTTGACTAAATGCTGCCCAGGTATAATCCTGAAGAAATGAAGTCAAAACATCTAATTAAAAATGTCACCATATTTCCAGTCCGCATTTTCTCCTTAATGTGGGTGCCTTGCCTGTACAAGCAGAGACAGAACAGAAAATAAGTCATATATTTCCTATGGATGCTGCTTAATTCAAGCTGCTGTTATGACATGTTTACCTGAAATGCATTGGAAACATAACAGCCATTTTGTATCCTTGCTGCAATACATAACTCCTTTCCTTTTTTCTTTCCTTTTTTTTCTTTTTTTTTTTTTTTTGAATACAGGGATCTGAGAGAATTTAGATAATTTATGAGGTTGAGAAGTGTACTATTAACATCTGACTAAAGACAGTATATGATATAGGTCGTTAAGAACAGAAAAAAGCATCCTTAATCACAGTAATTCCTATCTATTTCCAAATCTTCGTTTGCGAAGCCTAGCCATGATGACATTCATAGATATGTACATGGACATTTATTTTGATAATTTAGGCCCACTGGTTTTTAACATCTTTCCCATCAGATTCAGGTGCGAACGAGGCTGTGGTTTCAGGATAATTTAAGCATACATGGGTTGAGATAACTACACAAACAAAGCTCACCAAAATAGACACTGCTTGGTTTAAGTAGCTGTGGAATTCCACCAGAATATCTTGAGTACTTCTTGACATGAACTGGAGATTGTAGGATTGTTCCCTTCAAATCCTGTCTGGTATCTGCTTTTGTTGATCACAATGAGACCGGGATCAGCCTGTTAGCATGCAATAAGAGCAATAAATGTCTTGCTTTCTTAAGCATTTTTCATAAGATTAAGTGATCAGTGATGGTTCAGTCAGTTTTGAATGTCTCCAGTGCTGCTGCAATGCTAATGTGTTGCTTCCACCAGCTCACATGATTAATGGAAGTCGAGGCTGTTTTTCTCATCTAGACAGATAGTGACATCAATAACTATCTTAACAGATATATAGCTATAAAATTCACCACAGTGAGTGTATCTGGTTATATATATCTATATAAGTGTATATCATATATATATATTTAATATAGTTATGTATAGAAATAACTTCTGGGTATAGATATAATGTTTAAGTGACAGGAGGAGGGGGACGGAATACTTACTTTCACAGTGTGTCAGTAAGAGCTGTACTGCATTTGGTATAAAAAGCATGAGAAGTCAAATAGAACAACTTTGATATTGCACCCACTAACGCTGGATTTATCCTCTTAATTTCCTGCAAAATTTTTTTTCATTTGAGACTTTAGAGGCTGAACACCAGTATTTATATCTGTTTATTATTTTCAATATATTTAGGTTTATAGCCATGGTTTAGTAGATATATCATACAGCTATTATGATATAAATATTTGTACATTATACTTGGAGATGCTGCTAACTTTTCATTCATTTTCTCTGCCATAAGAATTTCTCTGTCTCTGAAGACTGAATTTATGTTCCAAATTTTGAGCCAATGACAGATATATTTGTCGCCTCAGCTGAGCTGTACAACCTCTTGCCACCTTTTTAAAAACATGGGTTTGTTTTTTTTAATTTAAAAAACAATTGAGACTCAATTTGGGGCAATGAATGTGTAAGTAAAATATGTCAGGTGATTGATTTGAAATAACCTCGGTGATTTCAGAGTCAGTTGACTTCAAGTGAAATGAAGTCAACCTCAAACAAATTGCTTTTCAAAATAGAACTTTGTGAGCTTTAACCGGATATTGGCTTTTACAGCTGGATCTGACTCCCTCTGTGATTCTGTAGTTCAGTAGCTCATAGTAAACTAAACTGAGAGCTAATTCTCAGGCAGGTCTTTCTGTTATGTACAACGATAGGCTTTTCATAAGCAGGTGTCAGAATCTGTTCCCTCTATGCTCTGTGTTGATATTATGAAAAAAGTGGATGGTTCTTCAAATGTCTAATATGACACTGATCCTCTTTAACTCCTTGTGTTTCCATGCTAATATAAAAGCAGCTGCATCACTTCCAACGCTTCACTAGTAGCTCGTTAAAAAAATGCAAAGGATAGTGTCAGCATCTCTGTTACAATGAATATTTAGACATCCACACCCCCGGGTGCCTGAAGGCACACACCTCGTTGATCTGCAGAGGTGCTGGGTGCCCAGGGGCAGGGCAGGGCAGGGGCAGCCCACAGCCCTCTGGCCCCACCAGCCACTGAGGCGGAAGGCACAGTGTGTACCAACCCTCTGCGCCCCGTGAGAGCAGGTTATGACACTGGATCTCATGGCAGGAGCTTGGCTTTAGCTTACCTGTATGCAGAGTCTAGTTTTAGAGCCTTTTCCAATGGAACCAGCCTTGTCTGTACCATTTGTCTCACAAATCCTGCCAAGGGGGAAGGAAATTTCACCTATTCTACTCTCAGTATGTTTTTGTGCCTCTGCTATAAGTCAGAGAATGATATTTTTTGTGTGTGTGTAAAGGAATAAGGCAGATGTATGCCAAATCAACTTGAACAAATGTTTTAAAATCCTTTTGCTGAGAGAAATTGCAGGGTGATTACAAAACACAGAGGATTTAAGGATGGCATTGTTCTTGTATACAGAATAGGCTGCAGTTCTTCATTGCAACCTCCCTCCCCCCCTTTCTTCCACACTAAACCATCCATTACAAAGCTCCTGCAGTCACTGATTTATGTGCTTGTGATCAAACTTCCCTGCTTCTAATACTGTGAGCATATTATAGAAGATGGTTGCGATTTCTAGACGGACTGAGCGTGCCTGTTCCTGTGCTGTTGTGCAGCTGCTTTGTTATGCTCCTGGCCTCTCATCAGTGATTTCAGTCTTACTATGAGACTCTACAGAAATTAATCTCTTAGAAGAGTTCATTTATATTTTGATGATCGCCTAATCTGCATTGCTGCACTGTGCAATATGCTTTGTGATAAGTCTCCATGATACCAAGATCCTGATAGCTACCCTACAGCCAATTTGCAAGGCCACATGAGATGATACGAGTCCTTGTCCCAGAACAGTATCAACTGTCTCACCAAGTAATCTGATCTGTACTTTCTCATGTGTGCATATTAGCCTGGGCACATTATTTTGAGCACCAGCTAATAGATGAGGAAATGCCTCATGTTCCACAATTACATGTGAATTTCTGAGGACACTGAGTCAGCTCACCTGGCAAATGTGAATTACAGCTGCAGGGAGGGTCCACACCAGGACTCAGCAAGCAATGTAATATTCTGAAGTTTCCTCCTCCTCCCTTCTTACATTTTATTTTGCAAAATAAATTTACTTCTGGATGATAACTATAGGAGGCATTAGCAATCTCTGCAGTGTGTTAAAATATAGAAAGCCAACAGGAGCAATACTTTTAATTTAAAACAAGTATGTTTCCTTTATTTTCAGGTCTAACACTTGGCTTGAACTGTGGATCTCGAGAAAAAAAAAACTACCAGCTTTTGGTAATTGGGATGAAGGGGGAATTATTTTACTTTCCACTTTGTTACTCTTTAATAACAGCCTCACACATAAAGGCACTGCACCATGACACTCTTTCAGAGCCTCCTAAATATGAATTTACAAACGGTGAGCTAAGGGAGTTACAAATGCACACTTTAGCCTCTGCCTCCCACTCCTCCCAGCATAGCACTGGGGATGCAAATGGACCTTTGCTGTGGAGGATGATGGCAATTGTCAGAGTGAAAGCCCCAGTCACTTACAGAGAGAGCGTCTGGGGCCACGGAAGCATCACCCTTGTTTACAGCTCCCATACAGCTCCACGGGAGCCACAGTCTTTCAGGTAATGCTTTTAGCCTTTCAAATGGCTGTATAGGGAACAAAGAGACAGACAACTGTAGCACCTACAAACCCCACTGCTGCTGAAATAATTGAACCTGAGTAACAGTTTCTTGGGTTGGGTGCTTTTTGCCCACATTGGAAGTGCAGGCTTATGGCTCAAGAGACTCCCTTGTCAGCTGCTGGAGTTGTGTTCCAGCTGAATTTGTCATTTATAACATAAAGGCCTCAGACTTCACTTCGTCTTAAAAATCTCTGTTAACTATTTCATATTTTAACAGCCTTCAGAAAACTACTACATTTTTTCTGCACAGACATTTGAGGAAAGGCTAAATTATGTGGTGAGTCCAGCCTGCTATAGCTAAGTTGAAGAATGGGAATGCTTTTCTTAAAGTTTGTTGACAAACAGTTTCTCTGTATTAAACGGGGTCTGATAATGTTCTTGCATTTATTGGATTTAATTTTGCAATTGCAATCTTGCTGGGTCTTTCAAAATTGAGTCAAGCATTGTATTTCTAGCAACAGGTGGTAGGATGGGTCTTTGAGCATCCCAACCCGCTGTGTTAGCAATTAAGCAGGTATTTTAGGATCTGAGACACTGTGCTGAAAGAATCAAAATAACAATGTATTTTCTCCTTCTGTACAAATGTCTTCAGTTAACTGAACTCAGAGTCTAAGATATATTTTTTGTGTATATATTCATACATACATAACCATCTGCTAAACTTCCTGTCTTTTTATTTCAGTTCCAAAACACTGTTGAAACAAAGCATCATGTCTGACTTTGTACAGACAGCTTCTTTTGCCCAGCCAGAGGCCTCTTTTTTTATCTTGAGGTCCATTCAGGCATCCATGGAAGGCTTGCGTGGGCTGGAAAAAGTGGAAGCTGATTCAAAAGTACCAAGATTTTTGTTTAATAACTTCACTACCTTCAAGTAGAGTTGGTTGATTTATCAGCAGCACTCTTCTCTCATGTACAAAGTCTACAAGAGAAATAAGGTGTGTATTAATATGTTCAATCTCATACCCTGAAAGAGGAAGTAACAAGAGTCCAAAAGCTGGGAGGAGCGTTCATGGATTCCTGGTCTTTGGGGCTGGGCAGAAAAAATGACAGACAGGACAGCAGGACAGCAGGACAGCTCTGGGCAAAGATACAAAAGAGCTACATCCCATGGAGGGGACCCTGGTGTGGAGAAGGCTTGAGAGCTGTGTCTGTGGAGAGATGGGTAAAATACTGGGGAAACACAGGAAGAAAAACACAGGAGGGGATGAAGTAAATTTTTGAAAGCAAAAAATAATTACTTAATGACTTCTGAATAGTGCTAGAAAAGCTTACTAGTACACTCAGATATTGGGAGAAATCAAAGACATCCTGTTGGTAGCCTCTATTTTTGTTAAGTATTAATGATTTGGGATATTCACACCACAAACTGCAATGTTGATTTATCTAGAAGAACAAATCACAGCAGAACAAGCTGCTGAAAGGATGCCAAGAGGACCATAACCATCTCATCTGGTGGCCTTCATGACATGGAAAGAGCACGTCATAACTTTCAGTTAAATGAGTGCAAACAGCCAAGTGTGATTTGCTCTGGAGTTCCTGTGGAATTAGATGTTCTCAAGGGTTTACTTTAATCATTCAGAAATGCTGATTATTTTCTGAGGAATGCCAAACATGACTTGTCTGAAAAGAAATTGTTGGGAGAAGCATGTTAGTATTGAGTGGTTTGCATATAGGACAGTAAGGAAAAACACCACCAGAAAGCCTGCACCTGCAATACTTGCCTAGTAAACTGATCACACAAGGCACGAGGCCAAAAATATCTAGAAAGATTCAGTGCATGAAGTGGGGAAAAAAAAAGGAATAGATGTTAAACTCTGATTCTGCTAGGAATATTTGCATTATGTAGTAATTGGGTAAACAGAATCAAATGAAGAAGCAGCTTTCCTAAAGATCTGCCCTTTACTGACACCATCAGCAAGAATGACAGCTTCTGCCAACAAAGGTAGAAGCCATAATACCACCATATTTGTTTGGCATGGAGTGGTGTCCATGTATGTTCACATCCTAATCGCTGGAGCAATTACCGTTGTTCGCATCCCCATTTCATTTCCTTGGCTGAGCACTCCGGGGATTTTGGACTGTGATTTCATTATTCACTTTTCTCTGCCGTTTGTACTGTGTACCTGCTCCAGCAGATATCATCAACTCTTAATACTCCTGTGCTATGCAGAACAAATCATTTGCATTTGAGAAGGTCGCTATGGCTACTGGCTACCTAACTGTGTACTGCATCTGTAAAAGCCCAAACTGAAGGTGCTTTGCAGAATTCAGACAAGGATCAACTGTTCACTCCTTGAAATCATATCCGCACCCATTGTTGTGGATAACAGCACGTACTTGTGTAGGGTTGATTAGGTACAATCTCTTTCTTCCTCTTTTGGATTAATAGACAGCCTCTTTCTCAGGGCTGCAGGCTGACTCCAAAGGAAAAAAAAAATGTCTCTAGAGGACACTTGCATGACAGTCAGCAGATTAGTTATACCTGCAGTGGTTCAAAGTGTAGCATAAAGCCTAAAGGTTTTCCATTAAAATTAATGTTGTGCTATTTGAAAATACAAATTCCTCCTGGAGTTGTCTGAAATAAATCTGGTCATTTATGCTGTAGTACTTTTCAGAGTACAGAAAAACTCCTTAACTGGAACTAATACAGAAGGTGCCAGCTCAGCAGGACCCGAGTCTTTAACTAGCAGAGGTTCATTCAGAAACACTAACTCTAGTACTTTGTTCTGTTCCACACATGAATCACAAAGGCAGGGAAACAGTATTATCGCCTATAAAGAAAATAGTGAGCTCTGAAGTGAAGCGACTCCAGAAGGAGACAGTGAGTCAGCATCAAAGTCTGGACCAAAAATCAAGTTTGCCAACTTGGAACCCTCTCCTCCGAGATGAGAACAAATGGAGAAATCATCTCTGTGAAAGCACTGGCTGCAGCATTGTTCAGAAAGAATCTGTCTGAGGAAGTATCCCTAATACAAATAAATACAGCTGACAATTGCACTAATTACACTAATTTTGTTGGTGTGAAGGAAATAGGCCACTATCATCAGAAATCCAGTGAACATTGGTAAGTGGCAGGGTTCCTGTAAAACCACTTGCACATATTTGGAGATATTTGGCAATGCTGTCATTGTGTCCATGTCATGGGCTGCCCGTCCCCCTTCAGAAGCCACGGACAACTCCTGTTCTCTAATTCATTAGGTTATAAAGCAGGTTGAAGTGGTTTATTGCCTATTGTAGAGTAATATCAGCATTTGTGGATAAGGTCCACTTGCTTCATGAGTATTCAATGAAAAACTGAATGGCTGAACAATGTTTGCACATACATAATATATTAAAATAAAAAGGCTGTAAAATAATATTAGACATCATTTGCACAAAAAGATACACAGGCAGAGCACAGAAGTGGCCAAAAATGAAACTTGACACACATGCTTGCTCATCACTTGGAAAGTTATCACATTAAGATTGAATAACAAATCTCAACAATTAAAGGCAAAATCACATTCAGACACAGTTTGGGATTATTTGCTGGAAGCACTGTATTAGATTTGAATGTAAGCCCTATCTTTTCTGTGATTCTTCTTTGGGAAGAAGATTTCCATTGTTTGCCCTCTTGTGAGGTGGTAGTGGGCTTCATTGTTCTCCAGCTATGACAGCTTCCAAGGTCTGATAAGGCTGGATTTTTAGTCTGAGATGAAAAGTACAAAAAGCAAGGAAAAAAGTGTATTGGACTTTCCGTACAGATCCTGAAAGAAGATAGAGAGTGGAAAATAGGACACAATCTCTGTTCTTTTCCCTATAAGCAGGTCATGTCTAAATTTTGTAGACCTTAGAAACAGCTTTCAACTGTTTTACTTCTGACCTTCCAGTGGGTAACTTCATGAAATCCTAAGCAAATATAGTCACTGGTGTTTAGTGGCTGTAAATGGAAACACCTGTTTCATAGAGGTCTCCCAGTACCTTTGACTTTTCCCCATCTTTTAACTTGAGCCTTTCCTGCTCTCCCCAAAGGTGTGAAATCTCACTCATAGCCACAGGCAAAAGGGAACTACAGCCTTCCTGCACGCCCACCTTGACAAAGGAAGCAGGCTTGGCTGATCCAGAGAAGCAGCAGTTGAAATGCTTTTTGATTTTAGCACTAGGAAGAAGTGATTACAAAAAGCTACCAAGCCAACTTAAAATAAAAGGGCTACATGAATCTATTTTGGTTTTCCATCCATCCCATCCAGAAGCTTTTTTTTTTCCCCCCCCAGAACTTGCGAAGAGCTTCCTTCTGATTGCCTCCATTGTTTCAGGGAAGAATTGTTTTTGAATGATCTCCATCAGCTTTAGCAGGATGTTGCTTATTTGCAGCCATGGTGCTGCCTTCCCAATGGCTGAGTTTAGAAGCCAACTGGTTAAAAAAATTGCACAGCAAATCCTTCCTTAACCTTTCAAAGCCATATGATCATTATCCTAACAAGCAGATAACAGTGTTGAATTATTGCAGCTAAGCCTGCCATTGTTGCTGTTTAACTAATTTTAATTTACAGGTTGTGTTGTGTCACTGGCGTGTGTTTCTTAAAAGCATCTACTATCTGTACTTGTTGTATATACTTTGCACCTGTATGTTCAGGGGGAGGCTTGTCTGTTATGTGCCTGTCAGAGATCTCTCAAATTCAGCCAGTGTGACTCAAGCAATTCCCCAAAAGCCTTTGTACACTGTCAGTTCATGAGCTTGTATGAGAAGATTCATGTCTGCATGAGAATGGTCTTCTAACTCTAGGGCCTGGCTATGGGGCTGAAACGCTGCGGCACTGTGGTCTCTCCCTGCACGTTACAGCCACCTGGTTGCTCTCACCATCTCATCTCATCTCATCCATCTGCATCTGGGCACAGCTTTGGCCAAGATGGATTGCAGTTCTGACTTCAATGAAAGATGAGTGTGAGAGCGGCAGTGAGGACAAGGCTGTACTGAGCCATATGCTGGGGGGATGTCATAGAATCAGGCCCTAGAATCACAGAATCATTTAGGCTGGAAAAGAACTGTAAAATCAAGTCCAACCATTAACCCAGCACAACCAAGTCCCCAAGAGCCACATCCATACATCTTTTAAATACCTCCAGAGTTCACGATGCAATTAGTTCCCTGGGCAGCCTGCTCCTTGACAACCCTTTCTGTGAAGAAATTTTTCCTAATATCCAACCTAAATCTCCCCTGATGCAACTTGAGGCCATTTCCTCTTGTCCTATCACTTGATACCTGGGGGAAAAGGCTGACTCCCACCTCGATATACCTTCCTTTCAGGTAGTCACGGAAAGTGAGAAAGTCCCCCCTGAGCCTCCTTTTCTCCAGGCTGAGCCCCCCCATTTCCCTCATAAGACTTGTGCTCCAGATGTCCACCACCTGCCCTTTACAAGACTGCAGGTCCGTGTTGCAGGGAGGGTCTATTTGCTGCTGTCTTGGTAGCCTTGGTGGGAGCAGAGATGCTGCCACCGAGTCTGCAGGTCAGAGGCAGAATGGGTCAGGCTGTGTCACACTGAATTTTAGCTATAATAGCAGCTGTTTCAACATGAAACTCCTAATACTGACTCTTAAGCTCTCTTTATAGGTTTAATATACCAATTATAACAAATGCTGTTGAGAAGGCAAGACAGTAAGTTTGCATTGGGCTCTTGATTACATGGTATTTGACAAAGTCCAGCATTTTAATTTGATTTCTTCCTTGTTCACCTGCTATACGCCCCAGCTCTGCCGATGCTCTCGCATATCTTTGTTATCGATGGTGTGTGTCAGGTGTGAAGGGGCTGTGCTGACTCATCACCTCCACCCGGACAAGAACGGGAGATCCCAGCAGGGTGTGCAGCCTTGCCAGGAAAGGCAGAACGTGTTAAATAGGCACTAAATCACACAACGCGTTTGGATTTCGGTGTTTTTGTGCGCACCTTGCAACGATGTTGCTGTACACAGCCCTCCGGGGGAGG